>NC_141534.1:6645714-6808571 GCF_021556685.1 Rattus norvegicus
AGGGAGAAGCTATTTGAAATCAATGAGCTTCCTTGAGATGGTGACATTTGCACAGAGACCTTACAAAGATGAAGAAAGTTGACTTAGAATGTACGGACAGTGGACTACACTGCAGAGGGAACATATACCTAAAAGTCCTGTGGTGTTGAGGAGCCTCATACAATGGAAAGCACACCAGGACATCATCTTGTCCGGAATCGAGTCAGTGAGGGAAAGCAGCAGGCACAGGAGCACAAAGGAATCAGAGAATTAGTTTACATAAGGCATGGAGCCCAGTGTGACACGTGCTTTAGTCTACATAACATGAAAAGATTCAAAACATTTTGTGCAAAAGACAGAAAAGAGAGACGCAATCTACCTATGGCTTAACGGGATGAGTCTGGTTGTTTGGGGAAGGATGCCTATGGGGAGACAGGAATGGAAACAGTGATAGTATTTGAGAGATAGTTGAAATAATTGAAAGAAAGCATCACTGTGGCTGAGTTTGAGTCGGCTAGCAGCTAGAGGGGGTGAGACTGTATGCGCTATGATTAGCAACAACATGGTCTTCTGAAGAAGCGATGTGGGGTAAATTCTGACAAATGAGGAATGAGGATGACTCCAAGGTGTTTGGCTTCACCAGAAATTCTCAAAAAAATGTAACTGTCCAAAATGATCACTATCTGAGGGATGTTTTAATTGCCTCATCCAGGGCTAATGCATTTTAACTCATCCTTCGCTTGCTTCGCATCTTCAACACCACAGCAAGGCAAAGAGCAATTATTTAAACACATAAAAAAAGAAAAAGTACTTACATTGAACATTCCGGAATGCCAGTAACGAAGAAGCAGAAGCCTCCCCATCCCCCACCTGACGTGGCCCACCTCTGTTTTACCCAGAATTGAAGTCCAACTTTTCTGTGTTTTTTCCCTTTTTGTTCCTTGTGTTTTTAATTATTGGTTGTTTGGTTGTTTGCTTGTTTGATTGGTTGTCTTATTGGTTGGTTGGTTGGTTGGTTGGTTTTGGTTTAGGGTTTGGGTTTGAGACAGGGTCTCTGTATATATATCCCAGGCTAGTTTAACCTCCTACATCCCAAGTTAGATTACAGATTTTGCATCATCACACTTTTAGAACTTTTCTTTAAAATCTCAACTAGCATTACAACATTCATGACCTAAAATCATACGTCTTTTAAGAGGATATCAGCTAACAACGTCATTCACACTTCAGAATGGTTGAAGAAACACTGAGGGATAGAGCTAGAAAGAGTCTACCCAACCGCTGTTTAAAAACCAGTAAACCTGAGGTTCATAAAAGCTAGAGATTTGTACAGGATTGTACGAACCACTGGGATAAGGAATGACAGTAGGATTCAGGTCTCCTGGATCCTATAACAGGGTTTGTTTTATAAATATTTTCCCAAGAACCCTATATGGGACAGCAGTGTGCTTCAGGCTTACAGGTATGAATCAAACTAAGTAAAGGGATACACACTTACAAGCTAGCACTCAGGAAACTGAACCATGTAGATCACTGTCCTGAACTACACGATGAGCTCAAGGCCACCATGAGAACAAGATCCTTTCTCCAGAGCATGAAAGGGGAGAAAGAAAAGACAAGAGGATAATAAGGGGGCAATCTCGCTCGAAGGCGCCCCTTCTGTGTGTACATTCTTATCTCATTAGTACAAGAAATTCTCCCGCATTCTTAACTTTTCTAGTGCATTTACCTTTGAGCCTCTTCTCACAGCAATTCTCAAGACCCTCTTCTCTGTATGAGAGACCAAGCTGGGGATGCCGATGTCCTGAATTCTGTAGGATATTTTCACACTGTGCTCACTTCCAGTGATTTATTTACATGTCATTATTATCATTTGTTTTGTAGAAGAAAGAATGATTCTTTGATCTTGTAGGTTTAAATCTCCTCTCAGTGTAATTTAAATCCTCTTGCAACAAGAAATCAGGATATCCACCAAGATACAGCATGTTTCTCCAAAATGTGGTTGCTAACCATTTTCCTTTGAGAGTTGGTCTCAAAGCATCAAGGAATCCACATTCCCTCAAGAAATTGAAGATATTAAATTGTAGATACAACAGTAGATTAAATTATTACATTGAGTATTTTACATCTTCTACAAATGATAGATATTACCAAATTTTAAACTTTGAAATAAGTCAAACAGTCATTGTGTGTGTCTTTAATCCCAGCACTCAAAAGGCAGAGCAGGTGAATCTCTGTAAGTTCAAAGCCAGCCTCGTCTATACAGCAAATTCCAGGACAGCCTACATTACACAAAGAAACCCAATTTCCAAAAGAAAAAAAAACAATTTAAAAAAACCCTCTGAAATACCTTAAAACAATGATTAATTTTGTTTTTATGAAATTATACTTCCCTTTAATTAGAACAAAAGCATATGGCACAAAAACTATATGTAAGATTTATTTACATCTAAAAGCATAAGGTTTTTTTTTTTGAGCTAGGGTCTCACTATGTAGTCCTAACTGACTTAGAATTTCCTGTGTAGACCATGATGGCTTCAGAATCACAGAGCTCCACCTGCCTCTTTCTCCAGAGTTTTGGTGCTAAAGACATGTTCAACCAAACATAGAGATTTCTCTATTCTTCATTTTGAAATTGTATATTTACAAAGTACTTTGTTGACCCAGTAGTCACTACAAAAATATTCCATTAAATCATATTTAAAACCTCATCATAAAAGAAAGGAAGAGAAAGATAAAAAAGAATTAAATGTTCTTTAAGGCAGAGACACTTCAATCTGTGGTGTTTCCTAAATGCACATGTGTATTCAACTGTTTGAAACACATTTATAAATATTCTGGTCCACATGAGATGTATCTTTTGTAATCAGTATAATGATCACTGTTACTTGGGTTTTATTCTAAGTAGTTGATTAAATATTTCATTTCTGCCAACATATCCATTATAAGTAATCTCCCATAATGAGGTAAATTTATGCTTTTTAGGTTAATTACAATATATTTCATTCAAATAAAAGGAAACTAAATAATTGTTCTGCACAGGAGAAAATACACATCAAAGAAATAGAACTCCTTGATCATTTTGTGTGTGTGAGAACCGGGAACATATCAATTCGCACCCCTTTGTAAAGTATGGAAAACCATATTTGTTCTAGATATTTGGAGTTAGCGAAACATCCTGTTGTATTATTTGACTTATACGTGAGTAATTTTTTCTTCAGGGAATCAAAATAGAGGTTAAAGGTGTATCTCCAGAGAGTGATTTCCATATGTGATTTCATATTTCCACATATGAGACATATGCGGTTCATAGAATGATTTCCTAGCATGAACAATACCCCACCACCACCACACATGCCAAGTGTTGTGATGAATGTCTTTAAACCCAAAGTATGGGAAGCGAAAACAAAAAAATTAAAAAGTTCAAGCCCATTCTCAGCTATATCAAGAGTTTGAAGCCAGCCCGGGTTACACCTTGTATTTAAAAAAAAGTGTTAAAGTTTAATTAGATATGTGACAGCTATTTTATTTCAAATAACTATTTTCTAAGATTAAAAACATAGTTACATGTATGTGTATGTATGCCTGTGAGTTCAAGGACCTGCAGAGTCCAGAAGATGGCATAGGTCTCCTGGAGCTGGAGTAAAATTTGTGAGCTTTTCAGGCTGGGTTCTGGGAACCAAACTCAGGTCCTCTGCAAGGGCAGTGTGTACTCCTAAGCAGGGAACCACTCTTTAGCCCCATCAGATTTTGTTTTGATGAGAGCTATTAAAACTTTCCCAAATATCCCTTTGCCGTCTGGATTTCTTAGGCTATCTGACTATTGAGGATCAACAGAAGCTAACTTGCCTGAGGTCTATAAGAGCATAGTTGTGGAAATTAGTTAACTGCCTGCTCTTTATCCCAAGGATATCAGGCCTGGTCCATCATCATTATTGTTTCTTGTCTACATTGTCTTTTCAGGTCGTCCTGGTCTAATTCATATTGATCACGTAGGACTTAGAGTATAGGTCACTTGCCATGGTTCTCTTCTTGGTCTTCATGACTTTCAGGAGGGTCATTGTCATCTGAGAACTTTCTAGAATTGCATATTTTTCTAGCGTTCATGCACAAATGGTTTTAGAAATAATAGGATTGAGATCTGGCCACTGGTCTTCTAGTAAACATACTTGCTAATGGTATGTGCCAGATGAGGTACATATGAGTGTTAACATTTGTGTGGGCGCACAGGTATACCTAGTATCTTAGTTAGGGCTTCCATTGCTGTAAACAGACACCATGACCAAGGCAACTATTATAAGGGCAAAGATTCAATTGAGGCTGGATTACAGGTTCAGAGGTTCAGGCCATTATCATCATGGTGGGAAGCATGGCATCATCCAGGCAGACATGGTGCTGTAGAAGCCAAGAGTTCTACATCTTGATCAGAAGGCAGCAAGAAGAACAGGACCTTTCTGGATTGGGCAGAGCTTGAGCATTAGGAGCCCTCAAAGCCCACCTACACAGCGACGCACTTCCTCCAACAAGGCCACACCCACTCCAACAAGGCCACACTTCCTTTTTTTTTTTTTTTTTTTTATTAACTTGAGTATTTCTTATTTACATTTCAAGTGTTATTCCCTTTCCCGGTTTCAGGGCCAACATCCCCCTAACCCCTCCCCTTCTTTATGGGTGTTCCCCTTCCCATCCTCCCCCCATTGCCGCCCTCCCCGCAACAATCACGTTTACTGGGGGTTCAGTCTTGGGAGGACCAAGGGCTTCCCCTTCCACTGGTGCCCTTACTAGGATATTCATTGCTACCTATGGGGTCAGAGCCCAGGGTCAGTCCATGTATAGTCTTTAGGTAGTGGCTTAGTCCCTGGAAGCTCTGGTTGCTTGGCATTGTTGTACATATGGGGTCTCGAGCACCTTCAAGCTCTTCCAGTTCTTTCTCTGATTCCTTCAACGGGGGTTCTATTCTCAGTTCAGTGGTTTGCTGCTGGTATTCGCCTCTGTATTTGCTGTATTCTGGCTGTGTCTCTCAGGAGCGATCTACATGCGGTTCCTATTGGCCTGCACTTCTTTGCTTCATCCATCTTGTCTAATTGGGTGGCTGTATATGCATGGGCCACATGTGGGGCAGGCTCTGAATGGGTGTTCCTTCAGTCTCTGTTTTAATCTTTGCCTCTCTATTCCCTGCCAAGGGTATTCTTGTTCCCCTTTTAGAGAAGGAGTGAAGCATTCACATTTTGATCATCCGTCTTGAGTTTCATTTGTTCTAGGGATCTAGGGTAATTCAAGCATTTGGGATAATAGCCGCTTATCAGTGAGTGCATACCATGTGTGTCTTTCTGTGATTGGGTTAGCTCACGCGGGATGACGTTTTCCAGTTCCGACCATTTAAGGCCACCCTTCCTAATGGTGCTACTTCCTGGACCACGCCCATTCAAATCATCACACCATGTATATTTCTAAATATTCTTGAAATACCCCCATGGGTGTCACCACAATTGTTTACACTCAGTATGTGGCAAGATGACTCAGTTTTCTCTTTCAGATCTTCTATTTAGCATACGACTCTGCCATTGGCCAACTCACTCAAGTTCAAAAGTTATGTCATTCTTGCCTCCTCCTCCTAGAACAATATCCTGTCAACTTTGCCTCCCAAATATGTCCTCAATTCTCCTACTTCTCTACCTCCGTCTTTTAAGGTGCTTTATCGCTAGGTTTTCTCCACTGGTCCATTTTTCAAATGACAGCCATGATTATTTTTAATTCAAATAATATCATTCTCTGATATAAAACATTGTGTTATCTTTGAATTGCTCATAGAATAAAATTCAGTTGTCAAACCCTGCCCTACACACAATCTGGCTTCCCCCTACTCTTTCTTAGTCCACAAGCATAATTCCCATTGTTACATGAATATGCCCCAAACCTCTATCTAAACTTCTTGCTCTTGCAATTTCCTATCCTTAAAATGTCTGTCCTCCAATCTTAATAGTTGGCTTATTCTTATTGCTCAATATTCCATTAAGGTGATAATTCAAGAAAAACCATTCCCTTCTCAAATGGTCTCACTGCCATTATATAGATTCTTTACCAGACCTTTCAGCAAGAGAATTATACTCTGCAATCCCCTTCTTTCCACATCTATATGCTTGTTATTATCTCCCTCTGATACTAAAGTATAGGTTCTTTAAGTACAACAATTTTGATCAGTTCATCTATAATCCCTGTCCCTGAATACATCTAATATATTCTGAGAAGTAAATTTTCGCTTATGTTTATGTGTATAAACCTATATTATAGATGTTCACATGTATATAGGTACATGTGCATGTGCAGGTACATTTTGCATGGGTACACATGCATTTGGTGGCCAGAGATTGACATCTAATGTCTTCACTAACCACTGTCTGTCTTATATACTGAGATGAATCTCTTGCTGAACCAGAGCTTGCTTTTACAGCTAGTCTGGCTCAAAGTTGCTCACTTCAGGGATTCCCTGTTTCTGTCTCCTATGTACTGGAATAACAGGCTACCATGCTCACCCAGCTTTTATTCATGTGGGTTCTAAGGATTCAAACTCTAGTCATGCTCACGTAGCAAGCGCTTTATGCAGTCAGCCATCTGGCTCGCCCTTAACAATGACTTTGAAAAGAACTGGGTAGCAACATTTTTGGTAGTATACATGTATAAATATATAATAATTAACTTGAAACATTTGGGTAAAAGTGATACATCCTTTTGGGTACAAATTTTGTTCAGAGCCAAAACAGTGTATGTACATGTGAGCATGTATGCATGCATGTGTGCTTACGTACATTTGTATACTGTAAATACATACTATACATATGTGAGTCTACATTCATGGGCAGCACCATGTGGACTAGGTCATTTTTTTTGTTGTTTTTTGTTTTTGGGTTTTTTTTTTTTATTTTTTGGTTTGATTGATGAGTTTGTTAGTATTTGTTGTTTGTTTTGCAGTTTGTTGTTGGTTTTTGGGGGGGGGATTTGTGTGTGTGTGTGTGTGTGTGTGTGTGTGTGTGTGTGTGTGTATGGTTGTTTTTAAAGAGAAGATTGTTTCTCCCACTCTCAATATTCCTTACTTGCCTATAGTTCTTCCCTAGAGAAGAGCCCCTAATGATTATTCAATAACAAATGATCAGCCCTCAAAGCATATACACGCCATAACTTTATATGGACTGAGGAGGTTGTATTTAAATATTCAATACACTTAGGGTGTGTGTGTGTGTGTGTGTGTGTGTGTGTGTGTGTGTGTGTGTGTGTAACAACAATTAAAGAAATAGTTGCTATAAAATTGAGAGAGAGCAAAGGGGTGTGTGGTAAGGAAGGAGAAGGAAGGGAAAAAGCAATAGAATTATATTTTAATTTAAAAAAATAAGAAAAACTAGAGCACATGAACTTGGGAGGGAAAATGGTGGAGATAAAAGATGAATTAAAGGAGAGGAAATGGGGTAGGATTTGACCTAAACACATCTTATGCACGAAAGACATGTATGAAATTCTTCCTTTAAAAAAATTTAAAAAATCGTTAAAACATCCTTTTCCTCTCCCCATCCTCTCACTTTTGTTCTAGCATTGTTTGTATTTCTACTCAAAAGTATTTAAGCATTTCACCTTCCCAGTTATCTATATAGAAGACACTCTTGTAGCTGACTTCCTGATCCTCTAATCCTTCTGGCCCCTTTTCTACAGTGTTTCCTCAAGCCCTATGTGTAGAGATTATATTTTAAATATGGGATACTACACAGTCGGATGTTCTCTGCATTGTAACCAGTTATGGCTTTCAGAAATGGTCTTCTCTCTATTATAAAAGGAAGTTTCATTAGAGGTGAGGTATACGGACAAGTATTTAAAATGCACTTAGCAATTATGCTGGCTTAGCAAACTGTTAAAGAGTGGGTCCTCCTCCAAGACCTATGGTCTCTCTCGTCTCATGTAGTTGACATGGTTCATGGTGCCAAACACGATTTCTGTCATCTTGAAGAAAGCATATATAGTTTTTAATCGCAGAAATCTGAAGTTCATAGAAGCTAAGTAATTTCAGCAAGGCCACACAGCCATTAGGTAGATAGTTGTAAATATTTTTCTGTGTAGTAGATGAACATTTCCTGTAGTGTGTTAAGTAAACAAAGAGTTTCTCAAATGCTAGAAAAAAAATAAAGCACACGAGGGCTAAATACCTAAGAAGCTCTGCAATGTTTGATTTTAAATATTATTCAATATATGGGGAGCGAGGCACTTTTACACACTGATCGTTGGAGAAAAGTTTGGAAAGTAATCTTTGAACGATAATAATAATCATTTCTTAGTATCTATCCTAGAGAAACATGTATGACTATGAAGAAAAATAATATTATGGTCAAGAACATCCAATGTTGTAGTGTTTTACAGAGAAAAGAAAAACTATACATAATCTAAATATTCATGAGACTAAAGAGGCTAAATAGACTATGGCATATATAAATGTATATATCTATATCTACATCTATATCTATATATCTATATGGAGATGTGTGTGTGTGTGTGTGTGTGTGTGTGTGTGTGTGTCTCTAAAGATGGAGGTGAAACAGTGGAGGCATCTGCTTATTCTCTTCTTTTCTATACTCAGAGACATCTTTGGTCTTTCCCTGCCCTGTACTTTCCCATAAGACATTGATCCTTGCCAATAGCATTATCAGATGATGAACACCACCCCAGGCTATCCTTCCATAATATCAGCCAATAGGAGACAACCATGAAAAACAAGTCTGAAGATCTTAGAGCCGTTTTTTTTCCCAATCATTTCTGCCCAATGCGCTACCTCCCCAAGACATCATCACCCTTTGGATACCCAGTTCTTACTTAGTAATGTCATTTCCTCCCCATTCTCCTTCATAGTTTTCCTGGTACTGATCTTCCAGTAATTGGCTCTCCTATATCAGCCCTCTCAACCCTGTGCATTCCTCCTTTGTGGAGTTGTCACCGAAGTCTGTTGAGACACGTGAGTAGCACCCTATTTCATGTCTAAACCCTGACTGTCTCTCTGTGTGTTTATGTCTAATATAGAACAGTAAAATAAATAATCAAGTGAAAAATGGAAATAGCAGCATAATCATCATGGCATAAGCCAATAAAAATACCACAAGTATTCAAAAGCGCATATATATGTTACTGGATGAACAGAAGAAATTTAGAAAGATATATTTTCCAACATAGCAACAGAGTTTGGAATGATGAAGCACCTCTCAGAAAATGGAATTGGGTCAGCATCCAAGTCAGATTTTATCTTTTGAAGAAGTTTTTACAATAAATTAATTTTTGAAAGTAAATAGATAATGGACTACTTGTAATTTTTTTTACTTTTATTTCTTAAACACTACATTGTAGGTCATGCCTATAATAAGCCTTGCATTGGAGAGGCTGAGACGTGAGGATACCTGTGAGTTGAAAACTAGCTGGGTTCGTCGATATTAGACCTGTGCCAAACAAAAATTTAAATGCTATTGAAAGTTAAAATCTGTTCCACTTATATAACCCATTGTAGTGGTCAAGGTTCTCCAGGCAATAGAACCAATAGGATAAATGTATATTAAAAGAGGATTGATTGAACGGCTCTACGTGATACTTTCTAGGTGGTTCAACAATGTCTCTCTTCCCACTAAAGAACAGTGCAGTGGCTTTTCAGTCCACAAGACTGGATGTCTCCACGGTCTGTAGACAGGGCCTGGAGGATTTCTCAAGAGCCACTGGTCTCCAGTTCACATCAGAAGGCTGGAGACAAAGGGTCCTGATATCACTGATGGAATAGCAACAGCAGCAGCAGCAGCAGCAGCAGCAGCAGCAGCAGCAGCAGGAGCAAGAGAGCACATGAACTCACAAAAGGGGTTAAATAAACTCATGAGACAGAAGTGAAGGCATATTGACAGAAAGCAAAAGGTTGGTGGATCTTCCCACTTCACTTAATGTATTTAAAAAAAAAAAACTTCACAGGCATGCCCAGACATTGATCAAATTGTCATAGTTCTTCACAGGTATGCCTAGAGATTTATTTCCTATGTAATTCTAGACATGATCAATACTAACCATCAAACTCACTGTCAGATACACTTAGTCTTCTATTCCCTTTCCCCAGAACAACTTAATATTGTCTAGGAAATGCTATATCAGGACGTCTTGTCTTAGAAGTTTCTGTTTGCGTTTTATCCTTTGAAACCTGGTAGCTCTTTCATTCATGGTCATTGATTTCATTCATGTTGAACTCTCAGTCACTGGTGGTCTTCATGGGGGAAAACATATTATCTTATCTCAATATCCAGGCTCCTAATTGGAAGACCTGCAGTCTTAGAGTTTTGATTAGGGTTTTTATTGCTGTGAAGAGACACCATTTCCACAGCAACTCTTCTACAGGGAAAGCATTTGATTAGGGCTTTCATCTGAGAGGTTTAGTCCATTATTTTCATGGCAAGAAGCATGATGGCACACAGGCAGACATGGTGCTGCAGAGATAGCTGAGAATTTTACATTTGTGTCCTCAAGTGGCAGGTAGAGAGAGCAACATTGGGCCAGCTGGCTTGAGCATTTGAAAACTCAAAGCCCACCCCTAGTGACACATTTCCTCCAACAGGCCATATCTCCTAATACTGCCCGTCGCTGAGACCCTATGAGGACCAATTTTATTCAAATTATCACACCTATTTTATGGTCACATGTTATATTCAGCCATCTAGACACACCCTGCCAATAGGCAGCCATTAAATATATGTTCTTCTTGAGTATTTGAAATGTGGCTAGCTTTGTTTGAGATGATATAAGTATGAAATATTACTCCAACTTGAAAATCAAAAATTTTAAATAAAAATACATGTGTTTAATTTAAATATTTAAGATACATATTTTAATAATAATTTAATAATGAAAAATCCATATTTAAATTTTTTTAAGTTATAAAAATAAAAATTTCATTAATGGTTTCTGTGTACTTATTTGTTTGATAAAATTTAAGGTGATGGGTTAATAAAGTACATTAATAAATCCATTTTACATTTTTTAATTGAATATTTTTTATTTACATTTCAAATGCTATCCCCTTTCCTGGTTTCCTGTCCATAAATTCCCTAAGCCACCTCCTCTCCCCCTCTTCTATCAGGGGTTCCCCCACCCATCCACCCACCCCTTCCTGCCCTTCAATAAGGGGTCCAGCCTTGGCAGGACCAAAGGCTTCTCCTCCCATTGGTGCCTAACAAGGCCATGGGTCTGTTTATGTGTACTCTTTGGATAGTTGATATTGTTTTTATATGGGGTTACAAACCCCTTCAGCACCTTCAATCCTTTCTCTAACTCCTCTTCCTCCTGTTCTCGGTTCAATGGTTAGCTGAAACCATCCGCCTCTGTATTTGTCATGTTCTGGCAGAGCCTCTCAGGAGACAGCTATATCAGGCTCTTGTCGGCATGCACTTCTTAGCATCAAAAATATTGTCTGGGTTTGGTGGCTGTATGTGTATGGGCTGGATTCCCGGGCGGGGCAGTCTCTGGATGGTCTTTCCTTCAGTCTCTGCTCCACACTTTGTCTCCATATCCTCCTATTAATATTTTTGTTCCCCCTTCTAAGAAGGACTGAAGCATCCACACTTCGTTCTTCTTCTTGAGCTTCATGTGATCTATGGATTGTATCATTGGGTAGTCTGAGCATTTGGGCTAATATCCACTTATCAGTGAGTGCATATTATGTGTGTTTTCTGTGATTGGGTTACCTCATTCAGAATAATATTATCTAGTTCCATCTATTTGCCTATGAATTTCAAGAAGTCACTGTTTTTAATAGCTGAGTAGCACTCCATTGTATAAATGTACCACATTTTCTGTATCCATTCCTCTATTGAATCCTCATCTGGATTCTTTCCAGCTTCTGGCTATTATAAATAAGGCTGCTATGAACATAGTGGAACATGTGTCTTTGTTGAATGTTGGAGCATCTTTTGGATACATGCCCAGGAGTGGTATAGCTGGGTCCTCAGGTAGAACTATGTCCAATTTTCTGAGGAATCTGAAGACTGATTTCCAGAGTGGTTGTACCAGCTTGCAATCTCACCAACAACAGAGGAGTGTTCCTCTTTCTCCACATCCTTGCCAGCATGTTTTGTCATCTGAGTATTTGATCTTAGACATTCTGACTGGTGAGGTAGAATCTCAGGATGGTTTTGATTTGCATTTTCCTGATGACTAAAAGGATGTTGAACATTTCTTTAGGTACTTCACAGCCATTCGATATTCCTCAGCTGAGAATTCTTTGATTAGCTCTGTGCCCCATTTTTAATAGGGTTATTTGGCTCTCTGTAGTCTTAACTTCCTGATTTCTTTGTATATATTAGTTATTAGTCCTCTATCTGATGTAGGATTGGTAAAGATCTTTTCCAAATCTGGTGGTTGCCATTTTGTCCTAAATACAGCGTCCTTTGCAATTTTATGAGGATCCATTTGTGGATTCTTGACTTTAGAGCATAAGCCATTGATGTTCTGTTCAGAAAATGTATCCCCAGTGCCCGTGGGTTCGAGGTTCTTCCCCACTTCTTCTTCTATTAGTTTGAATGTGTCTGGTTTTATGTGGAGGTCCTTGATTCATGTGGACTTGAACTTTGTACAGGGCAATAAGAAATGGGTCAATTGGGGTTGGGGATTTGGCTAAGTGGTAGAACGCTTGCCTAGCAAGCACAAGGCCCTGGGTTCAGTCCCCAGCTCCGAAAAAAAGAATAGAAAAAAAAAGAAATGGGTCAATTTGCATTTTTCTACATGCTGACCACCAGTTGAAACAGCATCATTTGTTGAAAATGCTATCTTTTTTCCACTAGATGGTTTTAGCTCTTTTGTCAAAGATCAAGTGACCATAGGTGTATGGGTCCATTTCTGCATCTTCAATTATATTCCATCGATCTACCAGCCTGTCTCTGTACAGTGACCATAGAGTTTTTATCACTATTGCTCTGTAATACAGCTTGAGATCAGAGATGGTGATTCCCCCAGAAGTTCTTTTATTGTTGAGAGTATTTTTTGATATCGTAACTTTTTGTTATTCTAAGTGAATCTGCTAATTGCTCTTTCTAACTCTGTGAAAAATTGAATTGGAATTTTGTTAGGGATTGCATTGAATCTGTAGATTGCTTTGGGCCATTTTAACAATATTAATCCTGCCATTCTTGAGCATAGGAGATCTTTCCATCTTCTGAGATCTTCTTCAATTTCATTCTTCAGAGACTTGAAATTCTTGTAATACAGATCTTTCACTTACTTGGTTAGAGTCACACCAAAGTATTTTAGGATATTTGTGATGATTGTGAAGGGTGTCGTTTTCCTAATTTCCTTCTCAGCCTGTCTATCCTTTGAGTAGAGGAAGGTACTGACTTGTTTGAGTTAATTTTATATCCAGCCAGTTGGCTGAAGTTGTTGACCAAGCTTATTCTCTGGTGGAACTTTTGGGGTCACTTAAGCATAATATCATATCATCTACAAATAGTGATATTTTGACTTCTCCCTTTCCAATTTGTAGTCCTTTGACCTCTTTTTGTTGTCTGATTGCTATGGCTAGGACCTTGAGTAATATATTGAGTAATTAGGGAGAGATTGAGCAGTCTTGTCTAGTCCCTGATTTTAGTGGGATTGCTTCAAGTTTCTCTTCATCTAATTTGATGTTGGATACTGGTTTGCTGTATGTTGCTTTTACTATGTTTAGGTATGGGCCTTGAATTCCTGAACTTTCCAAGACTTGTAACATGAAAGGGTGTTGAATTTTGTCAAATGCTTTCTCAGCATCTAATGAGATGATCATGTAGATTTTTTTCTTTGAGTTTGTTTATATAGTGAATTACATTGATGGATTTCCATACATTGAACCATCCCTGCCTCCCTGGGATGAAGCCTACTTGATCATGATGGATGATCCTTTTGATGTGCTCTTGGATTCAGTTTGTGAGAATTTTATTGAGTGTATTTGCATTAATATTCATAAGGGAAATTGGTCTGAAGTTCTCTTTCTTTGTTGGGTCTTTGTGTGGTTTAGATATAAGCATAATTGTGGCATCATAGAAGAAATTGGGTAGTGCTCCATCTGTTTTCACTTTAGGGAATACTTTAGATAGTATTAGTATTAGGTCTTCTAGGAAAGTCTAATAGAATTCTGCCCTAAACCCATCTGGTCCTGGGCTTATTTTGATTGGGAGACTTTTTTTTTTTATTAACTTGAGTATTTCTTATATACATTTCAAGTGTTATTCCCTTTCCCGGTTTCCGGGCAAACATCCCCCTCCCCCCTCCCCTTCCTTATGGGTGTTCCCCTCCCAACCCTCCCCCCATTGCCGCCCTCCCCCCATAGTCTAGTTCACTGGGGGTTCAGTCTTAGCAGGACCCAGGGCTTCCCCTTCCTCTGGTGCTCTTACTAGGATATTCATTGCTACCTATGGGGTCAGAGTCCAGGGTCAGTCCATGTATAGTCTTTAGGTAGTGGCTTAGTCCTGGAAGCTCTGGTTGCTTGGCATTGTTGTACATATGGGGTCTCGAGCCCCTTCAAGCTCTTCCAGTTCTTTCTCTGATTCCTTCAACTGGGGACCTATTCTCAGTTCAGTGGTTTGCTGCTGGCATTCGCCTCTGTATTTGCTGTATTCTGGCTGTGTCTCTCAGGAGCGATCTACATCCGGCTCCTGTCAGTCTGCACTTCTTTGCTTCATCCATCTTGTCTAATTGAATGGCTGTATATGTATGGGCCACATGTGGGGCAGGCTCTGAATGGGTGTTCCTTCAGTCTCTGTTTTAATCTTTGCCTCTCCCTTCCCTGCCAAGGGTATTCTTTTTCCACATTTAAAGAAGGAGTGAAGCATTCACATTTTGATCATCCGTCTTGAGTTTCGTTTGTTCTAGGGATCTAGGGTAATTCAAGCATTTGGGCTAATAGCCACTTATCAATGAGTGCATACCATGTATGTCTTTCTGTGATTGGGTTAGCTCACTCAGGATGATATTTTCCAGTTCCAACCATTTGCCTACGAATTTCATAAACTCGTTGTTTTTGATAGCTGAGTAATATTCCATTGTGTAGATGTACCACATTTTCTGTATCCATTCCTCTGTTGAAGGGCATCTGGGTTCTTTCCATTTTCTGGCTATTATAAATAAGGCTGCGATGAACATAGTGGAGCACGTGTCTCTTTTATATGTTGAGGCATCTTTTGGGTATATGCCCAAGAGAGGTATAGCTGGATCCTCAGGCAGTTCAATGTCCAATTTTCTGAGGAACCTCCAGACTGATTTCCAGAATGGTTTTACCAGTCTGCAATCTTGATTGGGAGACTTTTAATAACTGCTTCTATTTCCTTAGGAGTAATGGGAATGTTTAGGTGGTTTATCTGATCCTGATTTAACTTTGATACCTGGTATCTGTCTAGAAAATTGTCCATTTCCTCCAGATTTTCCAGTTTTGTTGAGAATAGGCTTTTACTGTAGGATCTGATCATTTTCTGATTTTTTTTTTTTAGATTCTGTTGTCATTTCTGATTTTGTTAATTTAGATACTGTCTCTGTGCCCTCTGGTTAGTCTGGCTAAGAGTTTATCTATCTTACTGATTTTCTCAAATAACTAGCTCCTGGTTTCATTGATTCCTTGTGTACTTAGTTAATTTCAGCCCTGGGTTTGATTATTTCCTGTCGTCTACTCTTCTCAACTGTATTTGCTTCTTTTTGTTTTAGAGCTTTTAGGTGTGCTGTGAAACTGTGAGTGTATGTTTTCTCCAGTTTCCTTTTGAAGGCACCCAGAGCTATCCTCTTAGCACTGTCTCCGTTGTGTCTTATAAGTTTGGGTATGTTGTGCCTTCATTTTCATTAAATTCTGAAAAGTCTTTAATTTCTTTCTTTATTTCTTCCTTGACCAAGTTATCATTGGGTAGAATGTTGTCCAGTTTCCATGTGTATGTGGGTTTTCTGCCATTTTTGTTGTTATTGAAGACCAGCCTTAGTCTGTGATGATCTGATAGGATGCATGGGATGATTTCAATCTTGTTGAATCTGTTGAGGCCTGTTTTGTGACTGATTACAGGGTCAATTTTAGAGAAAGTACCATGAGGTGCTGAGAAGAAGGTATATTCTTCTGTTTTAGGATGAAATGTTCTAAAGATATCGGTTAAATTCATTTGGTTCATAACTTCTGTTTGTTTTACTGTGTCTCTGTTTAGTTTCTGTTTCCATAATCTTTCCATTGATGAGCATGGGGTGTTGAAGTCTCCCACTATTATTGTGTGAGGTGCAATGTGTGTTTTGAGTTTACATAAGGTTTCTTTTATGTATGTAGGTTCCCTTGCATTTAGAGCATGGATACTCAGGATTGAGAGTTCATCTTGGTGGATTTTTCCTTTGATGAATATGATTGTCCTTCCTTATCTTTTATGTTAACTTTTTGTTGACAGTGAATTTTATTCAATATTAGAATGGCAACACCAGCTTGTTGCTTGGGACCATTTGTTTGGAAAGTGTGTTTCAAGCCATTTACTCTGAGGAAGCACTTGTCTTTGTCACTGAGGTGTATTTCCTGTATGCAGCAAAATGCTGGGTCCTCTTTAAGTATCCAGTCTGTTAGTCTATGTCTTTTTATTGGATAATTGAGTCCATTGATGTTAAGAGATATTGAGGAATAGTGATTAGTGCTTCCTGTTATTTTTGTTGGAATTATGTTTGTGTGTCTCTCCTCTTTTGGGCTTGTTGCAAAAAGATTACTTTCTTGCTTTTTCTAGGGTGTAGTTTCTGTCCTTGTGTTGGAGTTTTCCATCCTTTATCCTTTGTAGGGCTGGACTTGTGGAAAGACATTGTGTATATTTGGTTTTGTCATGGAATGTCTTGGTTTCCCCATCTATGTTAATTGAGAATTTTGCTGGATATAGTAGCCTGATTTGGCATTTGTGTTCTCTTAGGGTCTGTATGACATCTGCCCAGGATCTTCTGGCTTTCATATTCTCCGTTGAGAAGTCTGTTGTAATTCTGATAGGCCTCCTTTATGTTACTTGACCTTTTCCCATTACTTCTTTTAATATTCTTTCTTTGTTTTGTGCATGTGGTGTTTTCACTATTATGTTATGGGAGGAATTTCTTTTCTGGTCCAATTTTTTAAGTTCTGTAGGCTTCTTGTATGTTTATGGGCATTCCTTTCTTTAGGCTAGGGAAGTTTTCCTGCATATTTTTGTTAAAGATATTTGCTGGCCCTTTAATTTGGGAATCTCTCTGTTCTATATCTATTATCCTTAGGTTTGATCTTCTTATTATGTCCTGAATTTCCTGCATGTTTTGTGTTAAGAGCTTTTTGTGTTTTACATTATCTTTAACAGCTGTGTCCATGTTTTCTATGGTGTCTTCTGCACCTGAGATTCTCTCTTCTATCTCTTGTATTTTGTTGGTGATGCTTATGTCTATGACTCTGGATCTCTTTCCTAGGTTTTCTATCTCTGAGGTTGTCTCCATTGTGATTTCTTTATTGTTTTCATTTCCATTTTTATACCCTGGATGGTTTTGTTCAATTCCTTCACCTGTTTGGTTGTGTTTTTCTGTATTTCTTTAAACGACTTCTGTGTTTCCTCTGTAAGGGCTTCTACTTATTTACCAGTGTCGTCCTGTATTTCTTTAAGGTAGTTATCTATGTCCTTCTTAAAGTCCTCTATCATTATCATGAGATGTGATTTTAAATCCAAATCTTCCTTCTTTGGTGTGTTGGGATATCCAGTATTTGCTTTAGTGGGAAATTGGGTTCTGATTATACCAAGTGGTCTTGGTTTCTGTTGTTTAGGTTCCTGAGCTTGCCTCTCGCCATCCAGTTATCTCTTGTGTTAGGTGGTCTTGCTGTCTCTTACAGTGGCCTCCTGTAAGTCTGTGTGTCAGCACTTCTGAAGAACTCTTTCTTCCTGAACTATCTGGGTACAAAGAGCTGTGTCACAGTGTTTGCTTCAGGCACAGGTGGAAACCAGAAGGATCCTGTCCCAGTCTGCTCGTGGGTTCCTGTGCCCAGAGGGCTTCAGGAGGGTTCCTCTTGGGGCAGGAATGTGAGCAGAAGTGGTGATCTCGCCTGTGCTCTCAGGATTGTCTGCACTTCTGAAAGTCCCACTGTCTCCCCACTGGATCTAGGCACAGAGAGCTGTGGGACCAGGTCAGCTCCAGGCGCAGACGGAAACTGGAAGGATTCTGTCCTTCAGACTGCTCCTTGTTTCCTGTGTCCTGAGGGCTCCAGGTGGGTCTTGGAGCAGAATTGTTAGACTTACCTCTGCTCTCAGGTGTGGTCAACATTCCTGGAGATGGGCTTTCAGCTTCAGGCACAGGCAGAAACTGGCCCATTTTACTTTTTAATGTGCCTCCTATAAACTATAAACTATAAAATTATATGTACAACTCAAATTTTAATTGTATTGAGCTGCACTACCTTTAGAGAATGCCCCTTCAAACTTGAAATGAATAGTATTCTTCTAGGGAAAAATTAAACAGACTAATTTTGACATTTCTTTTTTTTTCTTTTCTTTTTTTCCCCATCAAATGTGCTGATATACATGCAACAGCCTCTCTTCAACCAATAGGAATCACTCATTGAATACACTCAAGTTTACAGTCTTTTAAATCAACACTGGAATCTAGAAAATCAACTGAATTTATGGTGTTCAGAGTAAATATTTCTTCTGATATTATTACCCTTGAGCACAGAAGCAGAATTGGAGCTTACTAGTTGAGTCGGTATAAGGGTTAGATATCATTGTCAGCATGGTTTATGATCAGGTTAACCTGTGGACATTCCTGAAGGGATTATCTAGATGATATGGGCTGGAGTAGGAAGGCCCTTCAACTGTGTGGGTACCTTTATATCCTAGTGAAGGAGATCCTGCACTATATGAGTAGAGAATGTGAGCTGTCAACAAGTCTACCTACATTCAATACATTCATTCACTCGTCTGCTTCTTGACTGAGGATGTGATGTAAATCAGCTATCTTAAGCTCCTGTGGCTATTTCCTGCGGACATAAGAGTATAACCTGGAAACATAAGCTAAAAGAAACTCTCTGTAGCCTAACTTGCTTTCTATTGGAGTATTTGGTCGCAACAATAAAAATGAAAGAAAGACAGAATGGAACCAGGAAGTGATGTCATTGTTGATGACAAATCTGACCACCTGGTTTTAAGGTCTTTGGAGCTGTCTGTGGGAGAAAAGTGGAAGGGTGTGAAACTGTGAGCTAGAAAAGCTGTTGAATTTTATAAGCAACTGGATGTTCTAGTGAATACTCGGAGAATACGAATGCTGGGGAAAACAAAGTAGAGTCCTGACTCGTGAAGTCTCAGGGGTAGACAGGAACTCTATCTGAGACAGAGTCAAGGGTTTACCGGGAATGTGCTTTCCTTCTGCTCAGGTCCTGGGAAGCTGAGTGAAATTGAATTTAAAGAAAATGAACTACCTTGGGGGTATTTGTTTGTTTGCTTTTATTCACTTTACATCCCCATATCAGTCCCCCTTCCTGGTATCGACTCACATAGATCCTTCCTCCCATCCCCTCCTCCTCTTATCCACTGAGAAGGAAGAACCCTGGGTAACACACACACACACACACACACACACACACACACACACACACACCCAGTACATCAAGTTACTGCAGGACTAGGCACATCCTCTCTTACTGAGGCCTGACAAAGCTAGCTGCCCAGTTAAAAAACTGGGATCCACAGGCAGGCAACAAATTTGGAGACAGCCCTGCTTCAATTGTTGGGGACCTGCATTTTGCAGAGGAAATCTCAAGGCAGTATGGTACTCAAGCAGTGCTAAAGAAGCAGCCTTAACTGATAAAGAGACAAACACAATTATAGAGAATCCTGTACTATACCAGCACAGAAGGAAAGGTGTCTTTTCAAGGGCAAAGCCCCAGCTCTTGCAGGATTCATCTTGTATGGAATCCAAATAATTTAAAAGAAGAAAGCCTGGGAGCATTTTTCCAAGGTGAGTATACAGAACCTGGCACAGCTATGTTTCCAGCAATGGTTCTGAAGGCATGAAAGACTCCAGATTGAGGAAGTCCTGCAAAGTAGCTAAGCCGAGTCACTGAGTGGCAGGGTTGGAATTCTTGCACTGAATCTTTAAGAGGCTATTGTATAAAGCTGTGGAGGTGAAGCCCCAGTTACAGTGCAGATGCCAGGATATTGGAGATGCCAATACCATGAGGCATCCAGCAAGAAGAACTGCACATATTAATGTGTGTTCTGAGTAAGGGAGAATCCATGCATGCTGGAAATGGTGGAGCTATCTGAGCTTGTTGGGGTCCAGTTGATTACATTATAAGCCCCAGATGCTGAATAAGGAGCTTAGAATTTGATGCTTGACCTGCTGGATTTTGGCTTTCAGCTTTTGGTTAGATAATTTCTCATAATGACTCTTTCAATTTGAAATAAGAATGTATTTTTTTATATGTTGGAAATAGATAACTTTAAAAAAATTTTATGGGAACTTACAGGTAAAATACTTTGGTTTTTTTTTTTTAAGATTTAGAATGATATAACCGATTTAATTGTGTCTGTCAGAGTTTATATCTGCTTACTATGTGTGTCCAAGGGTCTTTGGAGGTGAGAAGTATTGGCTTCCCTAGAACTGAAATTACAGATGTTAGTAAGCCATGGTACAGATGCCGGGAGCTGAACCCAGGTCTTCCTGTGCTCTTAAATGTAGAGCCATCACTCCAGTTCCTATGATGGTTAGCTTTAATTGCCAGCTTGAAACGATCTAGAGTCACCTAGGAAGAGAGTCTAGGAGAACTGCTTAGTCTGTGAGTACTGTCTTTATTGTGTTAACTGAAGGAGAATGAACCTATCTTTCATTTAAGTAGTCCTATGCCCTGAGCCATGGTAGAGTGGAGAAATCTAGCAGATCACAAGTATGCATGCATTTTATCCTTTCTGCATGTTTTAGTAAGGATGCAACGTGACCAACTGTCTCCAGTTCCTGCTGGTGTGAAAGACTGTAGCCCAGAACTTTGAGCTAAGATAAACAATTTGTCCTCTGAAGCACATCGACCAGGGTATTTTATCACTGCAACAGAAATGAAATGAAGAGAGTTGGCTGTGTAAAAAGTAAAACTAAGCGACGGGCACTGTGGTAGTTTAAATGAGAACAGCCCTCATAGGCTCATGTGTTTGAATGCTTGGTCCCCAGTTGGTAGAAATGGTTGGGAAGGGTTAGGAGGTCTGGCTTTGATGAAAGAGGCATATCCCTTAAGGAGAGCTTTGATGTTTCAAAGGCTTACGCCTTTCCCAAGTAGTCTCACCCCCCACTGTTCCTCACACTCCAGTAGCATGCATGTCTGCCTACCTGTTGCCATGTTCTCCACCATGATGGTGATAGACTCTTATCCTCTGAAACCATGAGTACTAAAGGAAACCCTTCCTTTAGATGTTGCCTTGGTCGGTATCTAAATGACAGCAATGGAAAAGTAACTAAGAGAGTTAGTACCAATTTGTCTTCCCCCAAAGAGCCTATAGTCTACTCAAAAAGGGAATAATAAGTAGTCACCAGTTTCAGCATAGTATTAAAATGTCATGATAAGCATCTAAACGGAGTATCAGACAAAAAGAGAAACATAGTGACTCACAATGAAAAAGTCATAGTATGCTATTCTGAAGTGGTACCTACTTGAGTTGGGGGTGTGGAGCGTATGTGAGCTAATTGGAGCTGGGAGTTCTATTCTAGAGAGATGAGGCATGTACTGATAACCTGGAAAGAGACTCGGTGAAGGAGACGGCGTGTTGACCAGATGTTCTCAGTTTAGAACTCAAAAATGATGGGCAGACTGGCTTCGAAGTAATGGCAATTCTCCTGCCTCAGAGTTCTGAGGGTTGCAATAACAAGTGTGGGCCACCACGTACCTCCTCTAAAAACATATTTCTTATGCTAAAATTCAGACCTCATATTGAAAGCTGTAGGAAGCTATTGCACAGCACCACAAATAGTTTAATCAAGTGTTTTTCAGAAAGATAATATTACCACGTAGGGTGAATTTGGGGCAGTGTGATTATTTAAGCTTTTGCAATACAGTTCTGGGGGTATAAACTAGGGCAGTACAAGCTGTGGTGGTAAAAGCAAGTATGAAATCTCATGGTCAGGGATCATTAATATATTGGAATGTGTTGAATCAAATGTGCAGAGTGGGACAATGCAAGAAATTAAGTATTTGTGTGTTCCTTGAACATATGAGGAAGTGAAGACCTGATAAACAAGCTATTATTCAATTTATAAGATTGACTCAGAGACTTAAGCAAGGACATAACCAATTAATAGCTATTTCTATAGCCTTGGACACCACTTCATATTCCCTCAGGTTTATTGTTACGTAAGTAAAAGTCTGATTAATATTAACAACCAGTGATGTCTTCACGTCCTCGCATTGCTCATACATTTTCAGTGTGTCCCCTTTAAGATCCGGGTTAACAAAATCTACTTACAGTTCTCATGCCTGAATCATAATGTTCCAAGCTTTTTCAATTCTGAGTTAATTATTACACTTTCCTCTGCCAATACAAAAATTAACCCGAATAAAGACGTCTATTGTCATCTGAGACTCTTAATAACCTGCCAGCATTATAAAAAAAAAAAACTTCAAGTGGACACAAGAACTTGTGCAAGATCTACAAATAAGGTCTACAAATAATAGCATGAGTGAAGTTATATAAAAATTTAACACACTCTACAGACTATTATTGGTATTGGCTGCAACACAGTGGATGATTCATCTCAGTATCTTTGTATAATTTAGTCAATGAATATGAATCACAAAAAGCACGCAAAGCGAGCATAAAAAGATTAAATAAACCGATTTTATTTATCAAATGTGTTACTTGACTGAATTCCATATATTTACAAAAGGTATGTTTCAGGTGAGTTTTATTTATATTAAGAGAGGCGATGAGTGAAGAATCTGAATGTAATATCACATGCTAAGACGGGAATCTGCAAGTCTATCTGTTTTTGACTGGTATTTATTTGCCAAAAATTGATTAAGGTAATTCTGTTCTAAATATCTAATGTCTATAAGGTAAGCTGATAAATGGCAGTGATTCAGAGATGGGATACATGGATGATGATGATGATGATGAAAATGAGGATGATGTGTGTGCATGCATGCGCGTGTACATGTGCATGTGCATGTTAGTGTGCATGTGTGTGTATGTGTGTGCATGTGCGTGTGTGTAGACCATACCCTCCTGTGGGGCCAGAGGATGACACCAAGTGTCTTCCTCTATCACTTCCCCTTATTTCTGTTTTATTTTTTTGTTTGTTTACTTATTCAATTTACATCCTGTTTACTGTCCCCCCCCCTCCCCAAGTAGGTGGGAGTCCCCCTGGGTATCCCTCCACCCTGGCACATCAAGCCTGATCCTGTCCCACTGAGGTCAGATAAGGCAGTCCAGCTAGAAGAACCAATGCCCTATTTCTTTGAGATAAGGTTTCTCACTGAGCCTGGAGCTTGCTGGTTTGGGCTAAGTCCGTGGCCAGCAAGCCCCAGCAGTCCTTCTGTCTCTGCTCAACTCTCTTTCTCTCTGTCTCTGTCTGTCTCTGTCTCTGTCTGTCTCTGTCTGTGTCTGTCTCCTTCTGTCTCTCTGTGTCTCTCTGTCTGTCTGTCTGTCTCTCTCTGTGTGTGTGTGTGTGTGTGTGTGTGTGTGTGACTGGACTTAGAGGAATGAATGGGCACACTCAGCTGGTTTTTATATTAACCATATGAATCTAAATTCAAGTCTTCATACTTACCAAGGAAGCCCACCAAGGCATCTCCCCAGGCAACTTTTCTAATGCAGGTAAAAATTGTGCCCCGAGGAGACTTGGAAGTGTCTGGTTATAGACTGAAGTAAGCACTGCTGCTGGCCTTTCATGTGTCAGTGACTAGGGATGCTCCAACCTGTGTTGTAACACCCAGAACAGCTCTTCACCACCAATTGTTTTAGCATAGACGTCAATAATACTAAAGATCACCAAGTACAACATCTTTTTAACATTTCTCAGCTCCAGTTGTTAAAAAAAAGTTATGCTTTGTGTTACAATCAAGTGTGTATATGGTGCAGAAGACTCTTAGAGTGAGTACATTATTTTAAAACTGTGATTCACCATGGTGAAAGTGTTGCTCAAGAACACACAGCTAGGAAAATAGGAAAAGGTGGGTTGAAGATTTCAACTTCTGTTGCCTGGTTAATTTCATTATCATTTTAAGAAATGTGCCCCTCACGGGTTGATATCTGTAGTCTGTGCTGCCACTGGAGGTTCTGTTGTTATCACAGCAGTGGGCTGTATTGGTGTCCAAGATCCATGCTGTCTCTGGCTGTTATGTGCAAGGAAACTTCTGTGGTAGTGGTATCGAAGATTCCAGACTCCTAATTGAGAATGAGAAACATTCAAATCTCCCACCCCCACCCCTACCCATATAAAACCAGTCTAGACAGGAAACCATTAAATTAAAAATTGTGATAATAGCCCAAATGCTTGAATTACCCTAGATGCACAGAACACATGAAACTCAAGAAGGATGACCAAAATGTGAATGCTTCACTCCTTCTTTAAAAGAGGAACAAGAATACCCTTGGCAGGGAATAGGGAGGCAAAGTTTAGAACAGAGGCAGAAGGAACACCCATGCAGAGCCTGCCCCACATGTGACCCATACATATACAGACACCAAACTAGATAAGATGGATGAAGCAAAGAAGTGCAGGCTGACAGGAACCGGATGTAGATCTCTCCTGAGAGACACAGCCAGAATACACCAAATACAGAGACGAATGCCAGCAGCAAACCACTGAACTGAGAACAGGACCCCCGTTGAAGGAATCAGAGAAAGGACTGGAAGAGCTTGAAGGGGCTCAAAATACCATATGAACAACAACGCCAACCAACCAGAGTTTCCAGGGACTAAGCCACTACCCAAAGGCTATACATGGACTGACCCTGGACTCCAACAGCATAGGTAGCAATGAATAGCCTAGTAAGAGCACCAGTAGAAGGGGAAGCCCTTGGTCCTGCCAAGACTGAACCTCCAGTGAACGGGATTGTTGGGGGAAGGGCGGTAATTCGGGGAGGATGGGGAGGGGAACACCTATATAGAAGGGGAGGGGGAGGGGTTAGGGGGATGTTGGCCCGGAAACTGGGAAGGGGGGATAACAATCAAAATGTAAATAAGAAATACTCAAGTTAATAAAGATTTTAAAAAAATGTGATAAGATGCTTGTGTAGTTCTTCATAGGTGATAACTTCTGTATGGGGGATGGGAAAGGACTCAGTTATCTTTAAGTGGCTGGCTGCTGGGAGTTTGACCATGTTCCTCTTAGTATATGGGCAACACAAATTACACTTGGTGTATTTTGGGGGTGAGGTGAGAGAGGGCACAGGGGTAGGAAAGTGGACCTGGGAAGAATGAGAAGTGTGATCTCAGTGCATTGTATTAAGTTTCCAAATAATCAATAAAAATATTATGTTGGAGAAAAACCAAACAAGAAGGAGCAGAGGGAGAAAAAGAAAAAGAAGAGGAAGGGAGGAGGAGGAGGAAGAAGAGGAGAAAGAGGAATGTGCCCCTGGCTAGGAAATACCCATTATGTATTATAGACTGATAGCATTTGTTTCCTCCAGGAAGCTGTTTCTGTACCCCTTGTACAGTTGTAAGTAAAAAAGAGCCATGATGATACTGCTGAGAAAATCACTTTGACTCATTTTTACTTCTTCAGTTCATTTCCAGACACTGCATTTTCAGAAACCACAGAGAAGAAGGGGGGAAATTCAGTTACACGGTCTTTCTTTTTTTAAGACTTTTATTATTATTATTATTATTATTATTATTATTATTATTATTATTATTATTATTGAAAATAGTATTACCCTGCTTGACTCATCCAGAAGGACAGATCCTGTAGTGCATTGGCCTAATGTTGCTTGTATTTTAATGCTAATTTGGGGCCTCCAACATTGGTTGCCCCAGAAAGTCTGTGCGGAAGATACTGAGTGACCCTGTCCCCAAGTTATTTCTGATTAGTAAATAAAGATGCCAACAGCCAATAGTTGGGAAGAAGAGACATAGGTGAGGTTTAGGGTTTGTGGGCTTGAGGCTGGAGGAAGACCACAAGAAGAAGGTGCAGGAGAAGAGGAAGAATCTGTTATCAGTTAGAAGTCAAGAGAACATGGCCCTGAGAGCTGGCCAATAGGAGTTAAGAGTAGCCCTAGATGAAACATAGTAAGTAATAACTTGGGGTTATCCTTAGGAAAAGAGTTTTTAAAAGCATAGAGGGTAGGTAGCTGCTCAACTTTTGAACTGTTTAAGGCTTATGGTAAATATAAAGGGTGTGTGTGTGTGTGTGTGTGTGTGTGTGTGTGTGTGTGTGTGTGTGTTGCATCCATGATCTTAAACGGCAAAGATGGGTAGAAACTTCAGGCCAGGATTAAATACTTTCTACAACAAGATTCCATCAGTTGGTCCAAGCTGCTTTTCTGTGATGCACTATATGCCTGGTTCAACATAACTTACTGATGTCCTTTCTCGTCCGCCATAGTTGAACTCATTGGGAAACTAGATTTAATCCCACGGGTTCTTTCCTTGACTATACAATTTTTCTTCCGTCCAATAGAAATGCCACTTCAAAATGAGTATTTCCTGCTCTATTTTATGGATTAAGATGACTTTTAAGTAGCGAAAAACTCGTTGACAAAAGCATAATTGAAAGAATGATGTAGCTGAGGATGAGGAGAGAGTGGAAAATTCCATAACAACTCTATTTACAAATGACTAACACTCTGAAGAACATTAAGTCAGAAGCATTATGTACCTGCCGCTTCCTAGTAATTTCCATACGAACTCCATATTTTATGCATTTATGTCTGAATGCATTAAAAACAATCTTCCTGGGCTGGAGAGATGGCTCAGCGGTTAAGAGCACCCAACTGCTCTTCCAGAGGTCCTGAGTTCAATTCCCAGCAACCACATGGTGGCTCACAACCATCTGTAAGGAGACCCGATGCCCTCTTCTGGTGTGTCTGAAGACAGCTACAGTGTACTTATATATAATAAATGAATAAATAAATCTTTAAAAAAAAATCTTCCTTGTGGTGAGAGTGGTTATGTCACATGAATAATCGAGAATTCCTGTGGTTTATTATATGTAGGGAGGACATTATTAACCTCATCTTTTCAGAAGAAAAAAGCAATTGTCAGAGTATATGATATGTACGAGGTCCTGCACTTAGCAAAAAGGCAGAGTGGGAACTTTAGATGGGTTGTTCTTATCGGGGAGATAAGTGAAACGGACTGGGGTCAGTCTCCGTTTATGTAGCTGCTGCTCTCCTGCTGTGTTGTTCCATATAGAGCTCATATAGACTGTGGAAATTAAAGGCAGCAGCATAGACCGCAGGTAGAACTTTCTTCCCAATAACCACTCCACTATCCCTGAAACTAAGTCCACGACTCTCTCACAGTTACAGCCAAATGGCCACCAGTCTCCAATAGAGATTTAGCAAACCCCATATTAATGCATTTATCTTGGGTAATCACTGTGTTGTGAACCCAAGGCTGTAGCCGCCCTTTCATTTGCTATCATCCCAAGGATTTGGGCAGTAGATGTCTCTGTATCTTCTGATAATTTATTTGAAGAGTTTTTGTTGTTGTTGTTGTTGTTGTTGTTGTTGTTGTTGTTGTTAAGAAGATTATTATTTTTAGGATAATTAGCAAAGCACAAACATTTCTTTTTTAATTTCTTTTAGCCAGTCCAGATACTTTGGGTCTTTTAGCCAATTTTTTAAGAGTAGCTTAGAATACCATTTACAATATAACTCTCTGAGTTCTGTCTATTCCACTATAAAATATATGATGATAAAGCATTAGATATGGTGGTTTGAGTGACAAACTCACATAGTCAACACCTGGCCCCCAGTTGGTGGCACTATTTAAGTTAGTCCTGGAACCTTCAGAAAGTGGATCCTTGCTGGAGGAAGTGCATCGTTGTGGATGCTGGGTGTGTCGCTGTGGGTAGGTGTACAGTTAGCCGTTCTAGCCTTATCCCACTTCCCGCTCACTCTCTACTTCGTGTGTATGGAGGAAATGTGATCACCCAGCTTCCTGCTCCTGGACCCCAGGCTGTGCCTTCTCTGCCATCACGGACTCTTGACATCTACATCTGTAAGTCAAAATAGACTCTCATAAATTGTTTCTTGTCGTGGTGTTTTATCACAGCGACAGAAAATTAACTAATGCGGTACGCTTATATTCTGTTTTCTTTTCCTATTTGTTTTCATGCTAATCTTGGCACGTCAAGAGTATAAATTAATTTTAAGGACTGGAGTCTTCACTTATAACTTTGTTGCTATTGGAAACAAAGAGTTGGCTTCTGCAAGTTTAGTGGTAGGCTTCATAGGATTGTGGTAAAATGCCTGAGGTAAATTAGAAAGAGCTCCATAGTTTTTGGCCTGTGGTCTCTAGGCCTTGTGGCTTTGTGCTTATGACAACACAGCCTAACACAGCAAAAGGAATGGCCTGCTCATATTACAGTCGCCAAGAAGCAAACAGGAAGGAGTTGGGATTCCAACAATCCCTTTCAAGGGCATGCTCCAATAACTTAACTTCCTTCTAGTAGGTTCTTACTCTCTGAAGGTTCTACAGTGCTCTCATAGCAGCAACTAAGGATAAAGCCTTTGACATACAAGCCTTACAGAAATATTTAAGATGCAAGCACAGCATCAAGCTTGGTTTCTAGCCATTCCAGAATCAATTAGAATATAAATAGGAGATTATCTGCCCAAGTGACTCCCAGCATTATTTTCAGTAGAGTTACCTGGGATAATTGGATGATTGATTTCTTTTTATTTCATCTCTGTCAATCAATAAACAGTAAGATGGGTAGCTACAGGTAAAGGGAAGGAGCTACACTGGCTTCACTCTGTCCAATGAGAGACAAGGGCATCTGATGTGAACAAACCTATGGGGTGTGAAGGTGGACCTGTACCCTGTCTGAGAACAGTCCTAGAATCATGATGTGAGCACACATTGGTGTCTGTGTACTTCATACAGTCAGGGATCATAACTGTTCTGCATGCACTCAACTGGCAGTGGGACAATTATACCAATCTTCAGATGATATCTACTGATCTGTTCCTCAGATTGCCATGATGCTAAGTGTTGCTACACAGAGGCGATTGTAAATTTTATAGATAATTTCTTTGTTTAAATGATATTTATGGGTGACGTTTCTGTATGGGCATACATTTTACAATGTTTATATTGGGTTAACGATCTATCTCCTCAAACATTTAATTATTACTTGACTTGTAGGAACATTCTAAACCCTTTCTCCCAGGTCCTTCATGTATAGCACACGATCTTTATCTGTGGTTGCCTTTCTGTGCAATGATACACCTGAGATTTCAGCACTTATCTAAAGCTAATTAAGTATTCAACCATTTTTTACCTTTCGACCCTACTTTCTTTCATCTTCCCTGGACTCTAAGAATTGCTGCTTATTTCTTAGATTTGATGAGATCAGTTTTTATTGTTCTATTCTACATGGAAGTGAGATCATGCGATGTGTGTCACTGTGTGCCTGACTTAGTTCATTTAGCAATGCTCTCCAGTTCTGTCTACGCTATTGCAGATGACAGGGTATGTCTGTTTATGCCTGACTAGTACCTCAATGTGATTCTGCTCTGTGCACTCATTGACTCATGGTACCCAGGTTATTCCCAAAGTTTAACCTCTTTGAATAATATTAATGGAACATAAGAGTACAGATATCTCCTCACCATTCTGATTTCACATCCTTTCAGTATATAGTGTGACTGCTGGCTCAGGTGCTTGCACTGTTTGTAACACTGTTTCCAATATTGACTGAGATGACTTACATTCCCTGAATGGGATACAAATCACTCTTCCTCCCCACATCTTCAAATATACTTTCTAATTTAAAAAGTAGCCATTCTGTTTGTAGCCTATTTATCTCACTGAGGACTCCTGTTCACTTTCTGAGTGATTAGTGATGTTGGTCAGTTGTTATTTTTAATTTTCAACTTTTTGCATGCATATATGTCTGAGTGTGCATATGAGGGCGGTGCCCACAGACCCTCCATAGGCAGTTGTGAGCTGCTCAGTGTGAGAGCTGGGAAGGGAACAAAGTGTCCTCTGAAAGGGCAGTTCATGCTTTTAACTGCTGAGTCATTTCTTCAACCCATAGTGCATTGTTGCTGTTGTTTAATGTACCATAATAGCTCGTAATCTATTGCCTAATCATAAAGCTAGTTTTGTAAAATGTATCTTTAGGATTAATGCATGTTTTAAAAATGGTAAGGGTTTTTGTTGTTTTGGTGCTTTTTGGCTTTGTTTCGTTTTATTGTTGGTTTGCTTTTTGGTGAGATTTTTTGTGTGTGTGTACACACACACACACACACACACACACACACATCCTGGGTTGTAGAGATAATAGATAGCTGGAGACAGGCAACATTTATTTGCTCACTCAGATATGCTATGAATAGATAGATGATCTTCAGATCCTCAGAGACTTGCAGAATATGGCATTTAGAGATGCTTTCTATTAATTCAAGGCTTGTTTGTTTGTTTGTTTGTTTGAGACATGTCAGCGCCTGGCAGCACCCCATTCAACTTGGAAGATGATGATGAGCATCGAAGGACCTCCACTTGGAGTTGCTCCAATTGTGTCAGGCTATGTTCTAGCTTTGTCTGAAGACAGATTGCCATCCAGAGAGGACAAATGGATTCAGGGAAGTCAACTGCCAAACTCTGCCAAGACAAGGTAAGCAAGTTCATCACAGTTCCTGCTTTCACAAAAGGGCTGTTAGATATTCTGAACCAGAAGGCTGAAGACAGATGCTCCGGCACTATAGAAATTACTGGGGGCTGTCTAGGCAGTCAGCCATCTCTGTCGTTTCTATATTTTTGGAAGCTCTGTCCTTGTGCTTCCTGCAGACTCAGGTAATATTTATTTCCTTCTCAGGCTTCTGATGGGGTTGGAGTTATAGTCATAGTCTTACTATAAGCTTAAGTTGTTTGGAATTTTAAAGGATGTTCTAAGTCTAAGAAGGTAATTTTAGAAGCATAGTACAGGTTAGGATAGAAATTAATTTAGATAAAGAACTCTGAACTTACCACGATAAGATAGATAATAGAATACTTTCTCCTGAGTTGCCAAATACGAACAGGTTGGATTTTTTAAATGTGACGTTTACCTAATAATTTTCATAATAATTTCATAATTGTTCCTAGGGTGTGTTATTCATTATTATTAGAGAAAGAACATTTTTTATTTAGACAAAAAGGGGGGGAGGGATTGTGGAGGTTTGGCCTATTGCTATGTATTGTAATGCTAAATTATATACAGGAAGGTTTAGGGCTATGAGTGACTTCTTATATTTACAAACTTTTGTTGTGTAAAATTTGTTCCTTAACTTAAAACTATCAGTTAAGTAAAATTGGCTACAGCCAATTACTGAAGATATTAGAGGTAGGTTGGTTTGGAGTGACCTGGTTGGAGGAGACCAGGGAATGTGGGAGAAGGAGAGGAGGAGGAAGCCTCCATGAATGGAGAAGAACCATGAGCACATAGCCAGGAGAAACAGTAGGTCTCTGGACTACACCCCTGTAGAGGTAGCCAGGCCAGCAGTAAGAGTAGATTAGGGGTAAGCCCCAGTAATTGTCAAGGCCCAATAAAGTAACCATGGTCTGAGTCTTGTTTATTTGTAAGTTCGTTAGGGATAATATTAAGTTGGTTTTACTACAATTTGTTGTGGGTGGGGCTTGTTTTGACTCTTTTTTTTAAAATTCTTCATATGCTCTGGAAATTAATCCTCTGTCAGATGTATAGTTGGTAAAAATTCTCACTCATTCTAGGGGCATAGTCCCCACTCAAAAGATTGTTTTCTTAGTTACAGAGGTTTGTTTTAGTTGTTGTTTCGTTGTTTTAGTTTTTTTTGTTGTTGTTTTGTTTTGTTTTGTTTTGTTTTTTTAGTTTTATGGAATTCTACTTGTTGAATTTTGACCTTATTTCTTGGGCAAACGGAGTCCTATTCAGAACTTTTTTTTTCTTTACCAATGTCCTATGGATACTGCCTTTGTTTTTGCCTAGCAGTTAACTTAATATACTCTCATTGGACTCTATGTGCTTTTATTTCTTAGGTCTTGGGGAGTCTTGCTTTGGAAAAGTACAACCTTGCCAATTTTCTTTTTTCTTTCTTTTTTTTCTTTTTTTCTTTTTTTCTTTTTTTCGGAGCTGGGGACCGAACCCAGGGCCTTGTGCTTGCTAGGCAAGCGCTCTACCACTGAGCTAAATCCCCAACCCCTGCCAATTTTCATGTACTTATTCCCCCTGTATTCCCCCTCTGTTTTCTTTTTGTAGGGCCATAATTTTCAATCTTGCTAAAAGTTAATTTTCAGGAGTTTAGATCTAAGATGAGGTGTCACGGTATGCAGATGCGATTGGGATGATCCAACACTAGAGTTGCGTAGTATTTCAGACTGTTAGGTAATTAATCTCATTTAAGAACCTACTGAAGAATCCAATAACTTGGCATGGCTTCAAAGAAACAGAACTAATGTTTAATTTTGCTACCGCACCAGGGAGCTGACTTAACGCACTGGTGCTAGGGTCAGCATGCACTGCTATCCTGCTGAATGGTGGCTTTGGAAAGGCTCTTTCATCCCTGCCACACACTGGTTTTCTGCCAACACTACGGTTACAAAGCTTTGCGGGATATTACATTTGCTCTGAATAATATGCTATTTTTTTAATTATAAATGTCATGCTTGAGACATTTAGAGTAGAATATTTTACTTTGTAGCTCTCAAATTGGCATCATAAATATTATTCATTCGCAGGCATCAAAAACTCATCTGCAATACTCCCATGGCCTAAAGTTCTGAGGTAGTTGTGAAAACATGCCTCAGGGGTGTTTTAGTTAGGGTTTCCATTGCTGTGACGAGACACCATGACCAATGCAACACTTATAGGGTAAACATCTAATTGAGGCTGGCTTACTGTTTCAGAGGTTCAGTCCATTATCATTATAGTAGGAAACATGGCAGCATGCAGACAGGCATGGTGCTGGAGAAGGAGCTGAGAGTTCCACATCGTAATTGGAAGGCAGCCATCAGAGATTGTGCCCTGCAGGGGGTGGAGTTTGAGCAGGAGGAGCCCTCAATCCCATCCCTCACAGTGATGCACTTCCTCCAACAAGGCCACACCCCCTAATGGTAGCGTGTCCCACAGACCAAGCATATTCAAACCACCATAGTGGAGAAAATGGTTGGACATGAAGACTAGAAATGTGTGACTGGGTGGGCGGTGCATGATTCATTTTACGCCACCAAAAAACACTGACTATAATCTCCCTTTCCTTACATTCTTTTCTTACACAACAAACTCCCCTTCAACCTTCTCTCTACTTTTACCTAATTTAAAGCATTGCCTTTTAGACCCCAAACTAATAAAACCAACAACTTATGTGCCACGAATTTGTGTACAAAGGCGGCATTTTAAGTGCAAATGATAAAAATTGTTTTTACCAACGATGACAAGCAGAACAAACACACAGCTTAAGTCTTGGTTTTCTGGTTGAACCTGCAGCAGGGAGATTGGGGGAGGGGGGCCCGAAAATGTGGACTTTGAAATAAATGTGACCTACATGTCACCAAGAAAAAAAAAAAAAGCTCAAGAGTTAAAACTTAAACCTATATAGGCTTATCCTGAGGAAAAACTGAAACTTTGAATATGAAGATTTAGGTCACATACCTCTTAACAGTATTAGAAGCATAGGAAACCTTTGATATCATTGTCATTCTCTGAATGACCTCATACCAGTCTTTGTGACAGAACCCATGACCCCTGCAGGCGTCAATTTTAGAAGAGCAGATCTCATCACACTCTGCTAACCCTCTCTACAGTTTTTCGGTGAGCTTGGATTATCATAATTCACTCTGAGATGATGACACTGACCCTAAAACTTTCATTTTATCTGAAAAACAAAAAGCAATTCTAAGACAGGTGGTTAGGAAGAGAACTAGAAACAAGGAACCTTCGTTGGCAACTGTCCATCATGTCGGGCATCTGCCTACTATAATCCTAAAGAAGAAATAAAGGAGAGAATGTGGAATAAATTTTGCTCACGTTCTCTCTGCTGAGAAACAAGAAGTGGTTCAGCATTACTCTGCATATCAGGAATTTACATTGCTACTCACTGGAGTAGCAAAGCTACAGTTAGGAAGTAGCAATGAAATGCTTTTATGATGGGGGCATCACCAGAACGTAAGGAACTGTATTTAGGAACTGTAATGTAAAGCAGCATTAGGAAGGTTGAGAACAACCTTCTAAAAGCTTATCTGGTCTAGTCTAAAAGCTCTGGATAAACCAGTCTATTATTTGAATCTTACAAGGTTCTTCGGTGCAGTGCAAATTGAATGATAGTTCACATTGCTGGGAACTTTGCAGAAAAATCAACAGGAGAGGTCTTTGAAGAATCAAAAGCTGTCCAGATACCTGAGGCCATTGTATTCATAGCCCATAGGGAGATCAAACTGTGCTGCCTTACATAACTTCCTTTCAAAGAGTCTTATTCTCAAAGATTGAGCCTTTCTCTTTGAGAACAACTCAAATCATTCATTTGGAAAAACAAAAAAAGAAGAAGAAGTCTCGAGTTAGGACTGCCATGAGAATGGAAACGTCTTGGTGTCCTGAAATGGAAATAGGTGTGTCGTTACTTCAGCCATTGAGAAGAAATAAGGGAACAAGCGGTCTAACCGCCTTCACATTGACAGGCCCAGCTCAGCTCACTGCCCTACCGTGGTATTACGTCACGAATGGACGATTTATGGCAGCCTTGCATTCGTCAAGCCTACTGCTGACATTTCCCCCAACAGCATACTTCATATCTGAGTCAAATCCAAACGTTGGTCATTCTCACGCTATTTCAAACCTTATTACCACCACTTGTCTATGTGTGGTGATCTTTTAATGTCACTAATAGCGACTTTAATGTAAGTATGTGCTCTGACTGCAGCGACAACCAGATGTCTCCCCGTCTCTCCACCTCCACACTTCATTATTTGAAGGAGTGGTCTTGACATTAGGATATCAAGAAATCATGTCACAGGCCCGTTAGTTCCGTTCAAAAAGGTAGCAATAATCAAGTTTAACTTGTGATAGGGTGAAAGCCAGGCAGGCCACTTGCAACAAACTATGAGTGTGAAGGAAAAAATTCTTGAATGAAAGTAAGTGGGAACTTTGATCACAAAAAACTGCAAAAGAAATTTAATCTCAGGAAACACAAGAAAGGTAATAGAGAGAAGTTCTTACTGAGACCAAAATCTGATGAAGATCAAACCAGTTAAGTTGTCATATGCCAAAGCCTAATGCAAAGCAAGGTCCTGACTCATTTCTGCTATGGAAAGGTGGGGAGACATGGGATTTGAAGCTTGCAGAGGGTTTATTCATGTGGCTTAAAGGGGGTGGGGGAGAGGGGAGCATCCTTATAACATAACATTTAAACTGAAACAACAAGTGATAGAGAAGGAACTGTAAAGCTTTATCAGGAGAATTATAGTTAAGACTATCGACGGGGCGGGAAGGCTGACCAAGCAGACCCCTTGTGGAAGAACATGCTATACAGGACTTTTGTAGGTAAAGGGAAATCAGTGAGTGGCTTCAAACTTTAATCATGGGGGTGGCTTTCTTTGGGGGGATAATTCAGCTGGTGAATTTAGGTTGGAGCTAAATACTAATGGATTTCTCTAAATGTCCTGTAGCTCTTAACAAGTGTGTTAACTCTCCCTCCCCCTTGATGGTAGATTATCTGCTTAATAAATGTTTTCATTGGATATTTTAAGCTCATTGTTGAGATACACTGCTCAAAATTGTTTTTAAAAAAATATGATTTTCCAACTACTGCTTCTCATTGTTAATGTACATAGTTACCCTCAAAGCTTCAGTGCAGATGTCTGATGAGATTGATATGCTTTTCAGGCTCATGGAGAAAGGAGTCATTTTGGCTTTTAAGTCTCATTATTTAGGAAATACATTATTCTAGGCTGCCAGAGAGAGAGAGGGAGAGAGAGAGAGAGAGAGAGAGAGAGAGAGAGAGAGAGAGAGAAAGAGAGAGATAGGAGAGAGGGAGGGAGGGAGGGAGAGAGAGAGAGAGAGAGAGAGAGAGAGAGAGAGAGAGAGAGAGAGAGAGAGAGAGCTGAGTCAAGAGATCACTCTTCTCTTGCAGGAGACCTGAGTTCAGATTATGAGCATGCCGAGTGTCTCAGCCTTGTAGGATAGAGTGGTGCTCTCTTTCTTTTCGATCCAGAACTTGTTCCTTTTTTTTTAGGGGTCTCTGTGGTTTATTGTCACTGGAATAAATACGTTTGACAGGGAGTACAGACCATGACTCTAAGGTAAACCTGACCTCTGACCTCAGAGCCCCCAGTTGAACACAGACAGGTAGTATTTGAATTCAGAGGCAAAGCTGTCTCTGCCTTATAAAGTCAGGTTGGTGGAGGGCCTGCCTACCTCCCCTGGTGGGGACATGGGGAGCAGCTGTCATTCTGCTGCTGGCTTCACTTGCTTGGCAGCCTCTAGCTGGCAGAGTAGCTCGTCCCACTGCACAAGCTGCTTGGAGAGAAGCATTGTAGTCTTGTTATACTCCTCCAGGAGAGCCTTGGACTCCTCAGTGATCTCCACACACTGGTCCTGCTGTTGGATGTGGATCTGCGCCAAGCGCTGCAGGCGGGCAGCATGCTCAGGAACGGCTTTGATAGAAGCGCTGTCCAGCACCGGCACCAAGGTGTTCACTTGTTCCAAGAGCGCCACCTGGGAGAGGATGAACTGTTCCTCTGCCAAGATGAACTGCAACTTCGAGGCCTCAGGTATAGCAATGCGATCAATGTACTCAGGATCCAGGTATTTGATCAGGACTTCAATCTTTTTGTAGAGAATCTTCACCCTCTCCCTCTTACTGGCAATGTTCCCTAAAGCCACCTGCACCTTGACTAGACCATCAGCTACCTTCCTAGAGCCTCGGGTCCCGCCTGGCCCATACACCCAGCGCTCCAGCTCCTCCACTCGGGACTGTAGCCGCTGCACATCGGTCAGAGCCGCCATCGTTTCTGCAGCCTGGCCGCCTTGTTTCTAATTTTAATAAGTTGCTATAAATGCTTCCTCCTCTACCAGCCATAAACTTGACTTAGTGGCCATCAGTTTCTAAGCAAATCCTATATCAGGAGAAAGGTAATGTTTTGAGAGTTCAGACAGTCATTACCATTTTTAGCAACAAAATATTTAAATATTTTGATATTTATACTCTGTTTAGACATGTTGTATACTCACTGGACCACAGCACAAAGTAAACAACAACTTTTTACATCTGTTGGGAAACGAGAAAATTTAAGATTTTTTTCTTTATTGCATTATTTATCATTATGGACTGGATCCAAACCTAGCTTAGACACCATAGGACACACTTGTATTGTTTCAAAACAAGGTAGTTGAGATATATGAACACTGAGGATTCACTTTTAAGATCTGGGTGTTTCCAGTAAGTTGATTCTCTTGTCCGGACTGACATTAGATTATTTATCATCTACTGGGTGGTAAGACTCAGTATTTTCATAAGCAGGTGTCTCCCAACAAGGGATTTCCAGAAAGTCAAATAACAAGCGAACCTCTCCCTCCCCTGGTATTAGCTCTGGTGATTACAAAATTAAGAAACAAAACATTACTCCACAGAGAAAAATTTTGAAGGATATACAAAGCGCTTGGTAAACACACTGTTGAAATCCTCAGACGAAAGGATTTTGTTTATGTCTACTGAAGAGAGCATTCTCCCTTCGGAAAGATACTGGGAGGCCAGCTTCTGCATAGCTGTATAACTTCTTTCTCTTAAAACACTTAATTTTTTTTTCTTTTTTTTTCTTTTTTTTTTTTTTTTGGCAAGAATAAGTTTCTCTTTGACCTCACTTCTCTGAGGTCCTCTTGGAGACATCTCCTCTGCATTTTTTTTCCTTGCTAAACCTAATTCTTTTGGTTTAGTGGATCAACCGTATATTTGTTTGGGTATTATAATTGCTCCGTATCGTGAATCCCGTTTTATGTAAGTCGGTTTCTGCCTTTTTATTAAAACCACAACTCACATCATCCCTACCACCCTGGTGTAGAGTCCCACCCTTTCTGGCCAGGAGTCCCGCCCCCTCTTTCGAGCCCCGCCCATCCCAGGTTTGCTTCTCCCTGAGGAGGCGGGGAAAAGAGGGAAGCACAAACCACCGCGAGACTTCAACGGTCTTTTCGCCGGAGCCACAGTGACCAGACATGCGCAGAAGCACTTTTTGAAGCCACCGCGGGAGAGAGGGGCGGGGTGTCCCGTCCGGTCCTGCGCGTGGAGCGGGCGCTCCCGCTGTCCTCCTCAGCTGGTGCTGTGGCTTCCGGCCCCGGGCGCGCAACTCCACCCAGAGTGCAGCGCGCGTGCGCAACTCCGGCAGGTGTGTGAAGCGACTGTCCGCCCGGGATCTGCAGGCTCCGAGGAGGGCCGGTCCTCGCGACTGGTGCTCGTATAGCGGTTGAGGTAGGTCAGGGTGGGTACGGGGTCTGGAGCCTCAAAGAAACCCCGAGGGCTCCTGCGATGCTCCAGTGTCGGGAGCGATCGGCCCTGCGAGGCCCCGCGACTCGGCCTCAGCCCGGTCGTGGGCCGAGCCCTTCCTGCGTGGGACCGGTGCTTGCTGCCCACGCTCGCGTGCTGTGAGGCCCTGTCACGAGCTGTCTCTCTGGGAGATGGCACCTTTCTCGAGGATAACTTAGGGGGGGCTTCCTGTGCCTTCGACGTGCCCCGCGCTGTGCCCAGGCTGGTGGTGCGGGGGAATGCAGGTAGCTGAGAGGGATGCAGAGACTGTTAGGCTGGCAAGTTCTCAGGTACCTTCGGGGACACATTCATTACATTCGCCTTCCGAACCACCCTGGCTCCCGTGCATTGTGTGCACTTTGACGCTGCAAGTAGCGCTAGGTTGGTGAATGAAGATGGTTTACGGTTAAGGTAACTTGTCAGAGATCCAGTATTGTTAAAGACGTGGCATTTAAACGTGGTGCCCTTTAATCCACATGGCTTGAATTTATCATGGGAAGTCTTTGTTTTTTTCCCACATGTTTTTCTTTGTCACCAGGACCCAGGATTCTATCAGCACTTTATTCTTTGTCTAAGCTGTCCCTCTTACTCTTTGTCTTAGTTAGGGTCTCCCTGCTGTGAACAGACACCATGACCAAGGCAAGTCCTATAAAGGACAACATTTAATTGGGGCTGGCTTACAGGCTTAGAGAGGTTCAGTCCATTATCATCAAGGCGGGAGCGTGGCAGCATCCAGGCAGGCATGGTGCAGGAGGAGCTGAGAGTTCTACATCTTCATCTGAAGGCTGCTAGCAGAATACTGACTGGCAGGCAGCTAGGAGGAGGGTCTTAAAGCCCACACTCACAGTAACACACCTATTCCAACTGGCCCAAACCTATGTATGTGCCACTCCCTGGGTCAACTTGTTATCTCTTAATCTGTAAAACCACTGTGTGTATGCCCCCCCCCCTTTTTCTCTTTGAAAAAGAAGATATTTCCAAGGGATTTTGAACTGTATAAGATGAAGGGAAGTTTTGTTAATGTTTTGGGATTGTAAAGTTCCTTGGAATTAAGCAGTGGTGGTTTGTGAGATGTTTGTCCTCCTAGTTGTTGGCCATGGAGTATAGTATTATAATTTGTTTCCTTTAATGGGATTGTCTGTTAACTAAAATGTTCTACTAAACATGAGTGAAACTGTTACAACATTTGATACATGTGTTTCTTACCTGCTAAAGTTTTCTCCCCCGGGAGTTGAGGAAACGGTCTATTCTGATGGGGAAGACACAGTGGGGTGAGAATGCCTCTTGTTACAGCAGCTTGCACACACTTGGGTAGGTAGGAAAACAGACAGGATAGGAAACAAGGCTGGTCCTCCAGGCTCAGCAACCAGCATCCAACTACCTACACCTAGGCTCCATCTCAAGTTTCTAGAAACTCCCAAAACAGCATTGCCAGCCAGGGATCACTTCTGACTTGTAATCTGTCAGGAGCTTTTCTGGCCAGAGCACAGCAGCTACTGTTTGACCTTTGTCTTCTTACCATTCTGAAGAGTTCACGTTGTATAACAGCCTTCAAGTTCTGTGTTAGGGCTGCTAAGGAATGTGCCTAATGTCGCAGGGTTATTGTTAAGGGAAAGAGCCAGATTAGGATGTGATGCAGGAAATAAGGGTATTTTTGACTTCGAATGGAAGTCATAGTCTTGTGTGTGAGAGTCCTAGAAAATATCCAGTAGAGGAGTGAGGCCCAACCTAGGGTTTGTGCACGTTTGGGCTGTAAGCCTGAATATTGCAATGTTAATGTTTTTGTTTGAAAATATCAAATGTTATCATCTCTGAGTTGGTAACCTTCACAGCAGATGTATGTTGTGTTGATTGTTCTGGAGTCTGGATTTGCAACTGTATTGTCGTAATTTTCCTGTCTTTATCCCGCTTCATGTCACCTGTTCCATTTGTCCTTCAGAATTCACGTTTACCAACCAAGAAAGGGAAAGCTCGAGGATGAGTAGCCGAAGGAAACGTGCTCCCCCGATGAAGGTGGATGAAGAAAGGCAGCAGCAGCTTCGCTGGAACATGCACGAGGACCTGAGGAATGAGCCGCTCAGCTTGACTGAGGAAGAGCGGGCCTGCTGGGATGCAGACTCCTCCGATTGCATCATCATAGATGATGACCCTCCCGAAGGTGCAGCTCACAGAGATAAGAAGAGGTGTACAGAGTCTGTGAGCATCTTAAACTCCACTGAAAAAGAGACCCCTCTGTCCGTGGCCTTGAATGTTACCGTTTCTCCCCATCCTTCCGATGATTCTTGGAAAGCGTTTCTGGGAGATTTTGTGCTTCAGCTTCTCCCTGAAGAGAGTTTAGTTGAACATTTTTCTGAAAGGACTTTTACGTTGATGAGTTCAGAGTCAAGCAGTCAGCTCCTGATCTATGTTCATTCAGAATGTAACAATGTGGAGAAAGAAGAAAACGTACTTAAAGGACCAGCAAGTATCTATGGCAAGGGTATTCGAGTGGAATCCTCCTTCAGTAGTGACATGTTACAGGATTTGGCCTGGCTACAGAAGAGAAGAGGAATAAAACTCTACCAGCGACCAGAAGGAACTCATACGATCAAGGTACTCAGGGTTCTACACTGGTAATTCATTGGTGTTAACTTAGAAAGTCTCAAAACTCAGCAACAAGTCCCTCATTAATAAGTTTCAAAGAACAACTTCATATGGGGCTTTAAATAACTGTAAGACTATGTCTTCTTGCCAATCACAACTAGCCAGGCTGTGCTCTCCTAAGCAGACTCTCCTGATTTTCTCTTCCTGCCTCTATGATCAGTTACCTGCTTTAGTCCTCACTGTCTTGCATGATAATACCTTGTGTTTTCAAATCTTTTGTCTATTTTGTTTCAGAAATGGTATATGTGAAATATGACTTAATTTCCTGATTGTAAAACTTAAGTGTAACCTTGCTATTCTGCTATTCATACACCTTCCTATCATACATATGTCATTGAACTTTACCCTTTGTCACTGTGGTCTTTTTATCCAACTCCATAAATTCCAGAATTTGTTCCCAAACATATTCTGTTTTTCTGTCTGTGCTTCTCTCGGTTTCCTCTTCCCCCTCTTGGATACTCTGTTCAGAAAGAATCTAATGCATGGATGCATAGAGAACGTTTCTTAAGTCCTAGAAGTGGTGGTACATGCCCTTGCCCTGTGTATCTATTATCTTTTTTCAGTTTTCTTTTGGCTGCTTGTGATGGTTTGTATATGCTTGGTACAGGGAGTGGCACTATTAGGAAGTTTGGCCTTGTTGGAGTGGGTGTGTCACTGTGGGCGTGGGCTTTACGACCCTAGTCCTAGCTGCCTGGAAGGAAGTCTTCTCATGTTTGCCTTTCAACAAGATGTAGAACTCTCAGCTCCTCCTGCACCATGCCTGCCTAGATGTTGCCATGCTCCCGCCTTGATGATAATGGACTGAACCTCTGAACCTGTAAGCCAGCCCCCAATTAAATGTTGTCCTTACTAGAGTTGCCTTGGTCATGGGTCTGTTCACAGCAGTAACACCCTCACTAAGACACTGAAATGCACTTACAGTTGGCATCCTTCCTGCTCGCTAACTTTGAGGTCTTAGCTTCACTGCCTGTTAAAGCACCTGGTACCTAACAGTATCAGTGAATTTGTAAATCATTTCAAGATCTGCATTCAGGAAGCTGTGTAAATATGTGCAGATCCCTCTAGTGTTCTGATACCAACTTTCTATGAACTGTAAACAGTTCCCATTCTTCTGTGGTAGATTTTGCTGAGATCAGGTGAGATAATGTAAGTAGATGTGCTTTGTTAAGAGGTGACATGTCTTCATGCTAAAGGCTGAAGGGAAAATCCTGAGACGTTGTTTCATCTTTGTGTCACTGAAATGTTCTTTTTATTTCTCAAAAGAAATTATATCAGTAGGCTGATTGTTATTTCTGAGGAGATCTGGTCTGTTTAGGGTGGAGTGGCCATAGATTTATTGCAAACTAACCTAAAGAATAGAGTACATTTAAAAGCATTACACAGCAATTAACTTTTCCCTGGACAGCAGAATTCAATGTGCAATACCCTGTCTGCTGATTTTGAAGACCAGAATTTTTCTGGTAGCAGGAAAGTAAAAATCATAGCCTATGCATCTGTATTCTACCCTTAAAATCATATCCTAAGCTCTTCCATTTTCCCTGACCCTGATTGGGCTAAGTAGTACATATTTAAGCCATTTCCAGGTGAACAGAAGGCAAATATGTACAATTCTGAAATGTAATCTTTGCCACTTGTTACAGTGTAATGTTGCTGGATTCTTAAAATTTCAGCAGAGGAAATGGTTTTAGTCATTAGGGATGCATTGTTTGCCATTAGAAGTCTTAAAAATTTAACTATTTAGGCTACCTCATAGATTTTCTATTTTAAAAATGAGAATAATTGACTCTAAACAAAAGTTAAATTTCCTGAATTTCTTTTACTCCTAAATATCATTGTCTCAAATTTGGATATTTCAACTCTTATGATTCATTGTTTTAAGTTAAGATACTTAACATAGTCAAGGTCTGTTTACTTCCACCTTTTATTTCATATTACTGGATCGATCCATTGATGAGGATTCCCCAACCTGACCTCAAAAGACTGAGCTAGGAAATGCTTCCTTGTCCCGCGCTTCACTGATTATTCAGATGCCCACTGGGTTTAGAAACCAGTGTCTTCAGCCAGAATACAGCAAACACAGAGGCGAATGCCAGCAGCAAACCACTGAACTGAGAATCGGACCCCCGTTGAAGGAATCAGAGAAAGAACTGGAAGAGCTTGAAGGGGCTCGAGATCCCATATGAACAACAATGCCAACCAACCAGAGCTTCCAGGGACTAAGCCACTACCCAAAGATTATACATGGACTGACCCTGGGCTCCAACCTCATAGGTAGCAATGAATATCCTAGTAAGATCACCAGTGGAAGGGGAAGCCCTTGGTCCTGCCAAGACTGAACCCCAGTGAACGTGATTGTTGCGGGGAGGGCGGTAATGGGGGGAGGATGGGGAGGGGAACACCATAGAGAAGGGGAGGGGGAGGGGTTAGGGGGATGTTGGCCCAGAAGCTGGGAAAGGGAATAACAATCGAAATGTAAATAAGAAATACTCAAGTTAATAAAGATTAAAAAAAAAAGAAGAAACCAGTGTCTTGGTAGGTAAGATTGAGGTTTTCATCACATTGTTGTGGTTTGGTCCTATTTAAGGGAGTCTTTTTGTTTTCGTTTTTAGAGTGAATTTATGAAAAGAAAAACTTACCTCCTGCCTGTGGAACAGACATTGCTAAAACCTTTACAATAGTGAATCTGGGGTCTTGAGAACTGGCTCAGTGGTTAAGAGCACTGGTTGCTCTCCCAGAGGACCTGAGTTCAATTCCCATACCTACATGTCATCTGATAGTCATCTGTAACTCCTATCCTGGGTTGCCACTGTCCTTGTTTGGCCTCCATGGTCACAGTACATATGTGATACATAGACATGCATGCAGACACAAACACCATATACATAAAAAAGTTTTTAAGAAAGTTTAAGAACTAGTGACTGAAATTGTGACTTTCTTGTGTCCTTATGAAGAGCAGCGTACTCCAGTAAAACGTCATGTGTGTTCTTTGTAGGTTAGAATTTACCTCTTGGAAGCTGGCCTAACAAGACTAGACTTCATGAGTGATGCAGGCTCCAGAATGAAAAAGTTCAATCAGCTCCTGAAGAGAGTGATGGGAAAGTTATACAGTCTCATTATTCCAGGTAATTACCAAAGTAACGTTTAAAATCCCATTTTGGGATTGCCAGTTTCTCCTCAACTTGTATACACAACAACCTAAAAACCACGTAATAACATGAAAAAACTTGAGTGTTCTTTATACAGTACTGCGTGGCACAATCTGAAATGCCCTTACTGTTACAATTATTTTTTTTTTTACTTTACTTACTTTGCATTCTTCCCAGCAATCAAGAAATTTTTGCAAAACCAGCATACAAAGTCAAAAGACACTCAACAACACATCTGCACTGGTTGAATCCCTATTTATTTATGTATTTATTTCTTAGTTGTTCTGCAAGACTTTTAATAGCCAGAGATTATTGCTGACCTTTAATCTGTTTCCCTTTGCAGTTTGATAAAGTCTCAAGGGTTATATTCCTACAAAGAACAGATGACTGTTGTTTGTTGGCAGGACATGGAATCCTTGGTTAGCATGCCCCTCAAGCCTTGGGAATACTAGTAAATGTAGCTCAGCGGTAGAGATAAAACAAACACTTTTATCTGTTGGTTGAGTACTGTCTGCCACGGATAGACATGGGGAATGGCTGAGGGGACACCCAGCTATGCTGCTAGGGAAACAGTTTGATTTTCCAAATTACAATGGAGAATTTAATGTGCTTGTATTTTCAGGTATAATTTTCAGAATATGCTCTTCTATTCCTTTCTCTCTTTTTTCTTTGTTTTTTCTTCCTCTTCTTCTCTTGAGGTGCCAGGTGTCACACCCAGAACTGCACGCATGAGAGGCAGGTGCTGCACTTCTGAGCTACAGCCTCAGCTCTATAAACTTCATGTTTCGAAAATCTGTTTTTGAACATAATGGGTATATTAATGCCATAGCTCATTCTTTCAAAACTTCACAATCCTAATGATAGTAAGTGATTTTGCAAGTTGGAGATTTTCAGGAAATCTTGTTTCATAAATAGAAATGCTAGCAAATACATCTAGAATTTTTTTTTTTTTTTTTTTTTTTGTTATAAGAATTTTAGCGAGCTATGTTGGAGTGCACCTAAACTGCCAGTGCCCAGGAAGGAAAACTTGAAGCTTGGCCATCAGTGCTTAATTACATTAGTTATTTTGTTGCAGTGGTATGAAATAAGTGTATAATTACATTGTGTGGTTGTGATAATTCTGTGTGATACTTTGTATTGAAAATGATTTACAGATCAATCAATCAGTACACTCAGAGGCATTGAGCATATTAGATGCATTCTGTAAAACCATGTAGTTTTATGATATGCTCTTTGAGAACAGTTTAGAAATAAAAATGGTTCATTTCTTCACATTGAAAGACTAATTCATGTGTGTGGGGGCTTTTCATTTTGTTCAGGTTACAGTGTGAGTCTTCCACAGGGCACTTGTGTTCATCTAGTGAAATGTGATATGCTTACATTAATTAATCTTTCAGCATTTCTCCTCACTAACTCCTGCTGCTTCCAAAGGCCTGAAGAATTAATGAACCATTATCTTCATAAGCATGAACATAAAAGGATTTTTTAATGTTAAGATGTGAAAGTGATAAAATAGTTTATAAATTCCAGGTGAAATTCGAGCTCAGTTTCTCACAGTTATTAAGCACTTGTGAGAAAGAGCGTGTCGGTGTCTGCGGACTGTGCAAGTACACAGAGGTGCCTGAGAAGCAAGCACATCACAGCCAAAGTATGAACAGCACATGAGCACAGAGCAGAAGATAGGTGCCAGGCAGCGTGTGAGCACTCGGGAGCGTGCGCGGGTGGATTTCCAGTCAGGGAACACACAGAATAAGACGGTGGAGCTGGCTGGCTTTGTGGGGTTTCCACATCTACTTTCCTAGCCCCTGGAAGAAAGTTGAGCAGTGAGGCTTCTGGGTGAGACCAGTGCAGAGAGTACTGCAAAGCGTCTAACACACACGGGGTGGGAGGGAAGGGTTTAAAAAGAGAAACGTTGCTCGTGGCTTACAGTGCAGATCCTATTATGAGTACCTTTGTTGAATATACAGATGTGCTGGAAGAAGATGAGGAGGAATCAGAGAGTGAGCCAGAGGGCCAGGACATTGATGAGCTCTATCAGTTTGTGAAGCGAACACACCAGCAAGAGGCACAGTCAGTCCAAGTGGATGTCCAGCACCCTGCACTGATTCCGGTGCTGAGGCCGTACCAGAGAGAGGCAGTCAACTGGATGCTACAGCAGGAGCAGTTCAGGAGCACTCCTGCTGGTGGCAAGTACAAGATGCTTAGAGAGGCTCATCGGGAGGGCCAGTGCTGTTAAGAGGGCTCATCGGGACGGCCAGTGTTGGAGATGTGAATAATTGGGCATGTGTTGGGGTAATGGCAAGTAATCATATGGAAAGGAGACTAATTTTCTAAAATGCCTTTCAAAGTAGATATCTAGAAAAATTAATATATGACTTTCCTTAATATTGTTTTGGGATGTAGTAACAGGAAGATGAGGAATTCAAGTCATGCCAGGCCATGATGTGGGTTCCAGGCCAGCCTTTCTGAACTACCTGACTTGCTATCTCAAAGGAGAGAGAAAGAGGGTGTGTTGGCAGGGAGAGGAAAGATCATGACTTGCTAACAAGGATTGCTTTTAGAACTTCATTAGTTATGTGTAAGAAACTTCCTAACTTGACAGTAAATAGTAACAACAAACAATTTGCAAATATGATTAATTTCCCTAGTTTATATTTTTTGCTTGCCCCACAAAATAAATAAAACCAAGCGATTCATTGCAGGGGTGCACTTTGGTAATAAGTTGTGTTTGTTTTGAGGCAGTGTCTTGGTTAACTCTCACTGTCCTAGAACTCAATCACTCAATCACTGTGTAGACCAGGCTGGCCTCAAGCTCTAATTAGAATTCATGCTTCTGCCTCCCGAGCAGTGCACTTAAAAGTGTGCATCACTAGGCCGGCCCTGTCTATAAAGGAGGAGACAAGTGTTGAGATTTTTACATGACTCTGTACAGCGAGGTATTAACTAGTTCTGATTCTTCCTGTATAGATTTACTCCCATTAAGTACAGATGATATTACTTATTTCTCCCAAGAATTCTAGCAACCTAATTTTTTTTTAAGTTTTCTCTTTAGGAATTATCAAGTGATAGGCAGTATTATTTCTTCTGCTCCTTATCCTGTTAATATCAATACATTTGTCTTCTCCCCAAATTACCTTCCTTGTCTTTATTTTCCCATCTCCTACATTCTCATTCATTCATAGTCTTCCTTATTCTCTTCCCCGTCCTGAAACCAACATCTAACTCTGGAGTTGGATGCTCTTGGTAAAGTTTCATAATCTGTATGTTTCGCTGCCCACCTCTCAGTCTTTTCCTTATTATTATTTGTTTGGGAAATTGTTAGTTCTATAAAGCCCCACATAGGCCATATTATTTTTTCTCTAAAATGAAATAATTTTCAGGTAGGTACTTTCCATAAGGAATAACTTACATAGAACAAAATGCTTTGATCTTAAAGGTACATTTAATGTATTTTAACAAACCTGTAAACTTGGAGTCAGCAACCAGTTCTTGTCAGGCTTCCGCCACTGTGACAGTGTCTGAGAAAACTGTCTCCAGAGAATCACTGAGTGACATGGTTCAGGGCGAGGATGGCTGGCGTGATTGCTGTGGACCCGAGGAGAGAATAGGTGTCTAGAGGGAAGAAGTACCTTGTTTCAGAAGTAGAGGAATGCTGTTAAAGACATCTTCAATTTTTTAGAATTAGAAGACTTTTAGCTAGCTGTGTTAGAGCACACTTTAGCTGCCAGGGCTTGGGAGGTTAACTTGATTATGTAATTATCGAGTTGTAGTGGTTTAAAGTAAGTGCATAATTGCACACTGGTTTTTGTACTGAAGATAATCTATAGGTTACTCAGTGTAGTCTTAGTCATTGAGCATATGTGTTCACAATATTTGCACTGTGGCAGCTGAGGAGCTCTTTCTCTCATTGTAGCCTGGAAACAGAACATGTTAGGGAGGGGACCAGGATTAGATACAATCCCCAAGGCCCAATCGCAGTCAGGACCAACCCCCTTTATTTGGGTGCCATTTCCAGTTTCTACTAGTTTTCAAGCCCCCAAATTAAAGTATAGTGAGCACATCTAAACACAGAGATAGACATTTGCACTTTGCAGATGCAGAGAACCCTTATCAGGTCGGAATTGGTGTGCATGTCAGTTTTTCCCTCAGCCGTTGGCTGTGCTTTGCTCTTCTGTGCTGTCACTTGCTTCTGAGTTTGTGCAAAAGCAAAGGAAGCCGACAAATAGTGTTAGAGGAATATTGTGAGCGGCAGCCCTGAGGCCTTTCCTGAGCAAGCCCTATGGATGTCCCGAATCAGGACCCCATGCCGTTCTGTTGTTTTATCTCAGTATCATTATGCGGCAGGAGAAAAAAATCAAAACAAAAGCCCTTACTCTTACACTTCTCTTTAGATAACTCCCTGCACTTCTTGTGGCGAGAAATTGTTACACCTGATGGCTTGAACCTCTACTATAATCCGTACACAGGCTGGTAAGGCAAAATCTTTTATGTTTGATTTTTAAAATGTATACAGTAAAGAACAATGAGAACTTAACTCGTGCTCAGTGTTGAGGAACACTAAAAGTCTTGCTCTGTATTTCTACGGTGAGGATAGTCTCAGGACTAAAAAGCCCTTGTCATTTCTCAGTGAATTCTGGTCTCATAGTAGGCTGAAGCTGCAGAGCTATGAAGACTGACACGATGGCTGGGCATGGCGAGGCATGCCTGTAGTCCTAGCACTTGGGAGCTCTGATCTGGAGGCCAGTTTGTTCTACATAGAGAGTTCTAGGCCAGCCAGGACCATGTAGTAAGATGCTACCACAGAAATGGAAAGAATAAAGGAGAGATTAGATTTTATCTCAAGTAATGCCATTTTTTTTAAAGACCAACTTTTATACTTTTAATTTTCAATTTGTAGATTTAAGAAATGTAAGAATCTTTGAGCATGATTAGTGAATCAGTATTTATTGTTTCTTTTTTTAAATCACAGATTCATAAAGACCATAAACAGAAAATACTGCCTTCAAAGCTGTTATAAAATTACATATATTTATTCTGTGGCCATGGATAGAGGGGTGGCATGGTATACCTGTGAAGGCAGAGGACAGCTTGTGTTCTCCACTTTCATCATGCTTGTCATAAGGCCTGGTGGCAGTCACTTTTGCCTGCTTAGCCGTCTTGCATAACATTTCTCTTCAATTCTGGAGGAGATGAAATGTCAAGTGTTACTAGCACCATTTCTGTCCTACAGACTCGGTTGTCTGCTCATTTATTGCTGTTATTTCATTCCTGTTGTGTAAGGGTTGGAACGTCGGCTTGTTTCCTCATAAATGACGTTTGGGCAGACTGGAAGTTTCATTCATTTCTTCAGTTCTCTTTCGGAATACTAACAAACGTCAGTATTTTATCTAAACTCTTGGGTTGTATTTTCTCTAGCATCATTCGGGACTTCCCACATGCTGGGCCACAGTTGCTCGGTGGAATCTTAGCAGATGAGATGGGCCTCGGGAAGACAGTGGAGGTTCTGGCTCTGATTCTGACTCATACCCGACAAGATGTCAGACAGGATGCCCTCACCCTGCCTGAGGTACAGAGAACACTGCAGTGCTCCAGAGCATGGGGACAAAGGTGTCAAGAGACCCCACAGTGAACGCGGAGCATTTGCTTGGCCCTGGACTCAGCCCACTGTGCATTGTGTGACAGCTGCTTACACTGCACAGAGTGGGACTGTGGTTACCCAGAAGGTGTTTCTTGGGTGATGCAGACCAACTAGTAAGAGAATGTATGGTAGTAAGTTACCAGTCTTCCGCCAGTTAGCAGGACTTTACAGTAAGTCCTGTTGGTGCTTCGCGTATCTCGTCAGCACTGAAAGGTCTATTGTCCTGAATGAAAAACTGTCTGTTTAATTACAAACCTCAGACTCTGTTAAGTAGAACTTACTGATTGATAGTTTAGTGTTAATAGAGTTCTAGATGCAATAGTTTTTGTACAAATATAAGAATTTTAGAGTTCACAAAATATAAATTCCTATATTTCCCAGTAGTAAAACCTGAAGCCAGTACATTAAGTCCTGCTGAATTTAGCTCACTAATCAAAGGTAAAACTAGTTTAGAATCTCCAGGAAACACCAGGCCCACAATTTTAATATTTATGTAATCTATTGAAAAATTTATATATACATAATAAACTTTAGTGATTTCAGTAGTAAATGGAAAAGAAAAGTCTTTATCTTTGTATATATGTTTTACTTATATAAATTCATATAAATACATTTTTATAAATTTATATAAATGCATAGCTATGATGGGGAGGTTGGAGAAAAGACTCAACAGTTAGGAGCCTGAGCTCTGGCTGTTCTTCTAGAGGAGCCATGTTGGATTCCCAGCTCCCGCCCATGGGGCAACCACCCATCCGTAACTCTAGATCCGGCTGATGCGTCTCCATCTCCTGGCCTCTGGGCACTGCATGCTTGTGATGTACAGACATACATGGAGACAAAAATCCCTTACACATAGAACAAAACTAAATCTTACTTTTAAAGAGATACTATGTAAGACTTAAAGTATTAACATCTTTCAGAGATTTTTAATTAAGCTCATTACATATTTTATTTCTGAACTTACATTATTCTAAATTTAATGTATCAATTCTGTTTTTAACTTTTTAAAAGTTACTTTCAAAAATTACCTACATTTAGGTAATTTAAAGTACACAAATTAAGTGATGGCTAGTTATAAGCTCCAAAGTGAAAAATTGATACACAATGAATGACATTTAGTTATCTCCTAGCTGTGCATGACTATTTTCTATTTCTTTAATAGAATGGATACTAACAATAACTCAGAATACTGAACTATAATATTTCAACTGCCAAAATTATGTATTTCAGGGAAAAGTGGTAAATTATTTCATCCCAACTCATTGTCCTAGAGGAAAAGTGAAAAGTAGAGAAATCCAGAATACAGAGTGTGAACCAAAAGAGAAAGTTCACTGCCCTCGTAAGTGTGTTCTCCACGTGACTTCATATGGTGACTTTTGCTGTAGCTTGTTATTCCTAGAAAGATCTTAATCCTAAGCACTAGGTTTTGTGTTTTTTTTTTTTTTTTTAGTTGTTTGTATTTAACATATGAGCATGATTACAAGTTATTTCAAAAATAAAGCGTTGTTCCAGTACTGCTAGTCTAGCCTGTTATATTCAGTTTCTTCAGTTTTGTTTACTTTCAAGTGTAGCTTTTTTTTTTAATTATTTACTTTATTTATATGAGTACATTGTCACTGTCTTCAGACACACCAGAAGAGGGCATCAGATCTCATTACAGATGGTTGTGAGCCACCATGTGGTTGCTGGGAATTGAACTCAGAACCTCTGGAAGAGCAGTCAGTACCCTTAACCACTGAACCATCTCTCCAGCCCTCAAGTGTAGCTTTTATAATTCTTACTAGCTGTCTTAGTTAGGGTTTTATTGCTGTGAACAGACACCATTACCAATGTAAGTTTTATAAGGACAACATTCAATTGGGGCTGGCTTATAGGTTCAGAGGTTCAGTCCATTATTATCAAGGCAGGAGCATGGCAGCCTCCATACAGGCATGGTGCAAGAGGAGCTGAGTTCTACATCTTCACCTAACGGAAGCCAGGAACAGACTGAGTGAGCATCCTCAGGCAGCTAGGAGGAGGGTCTCCAAGCCTACCCCACAGTGACACACTTCCTCCAACAAGGCCACACCTTCTAATTCTGCCACTCCCTGGGCCAAGCATATGCAGACCATCACACTAGCACATGAATTTTCTTAGAAATTGTAGCATAGCATATAATAGGACATTCAAGAGATTGTGTTTTATAATTTGAATGGTTGTTGTGCCATCAAATTAACAAATTAGCCTAAATAATCCTTTGTTACATTATTTCTACAATAATTTTCCTTAATTCAAGGTAAATTTTTACTACATATTCTTTGGAATACTAGATTGTATTATGTCTTTTATTTGTACCCAGTCCTTGGTAAAGATTAAAATTGAATTTCTTATCATTTATTTTAAGTAATTGTCATATCCTTTTGTCTGTCCACTGTACATTTAGCCACACGTGTGATGATTCTGACAGCTGTGAAAGAAATGAATGGGAAAAAAGGCGTTTCTATTCTTTCTATCTATAAGTATGTCAGCTCCACATTCAGATACGACGTTCAGCGGAACCGGAGTCTTCTGAAGCGGATGTTGAAATGTTTAATCTTTGAAGGTCTTGTGAAACAGATTAAAGGCCGTGGTTTCTCTGGGACTTTTACACTGGGAAAGAATTACAAAGAAGATGTATTTGATAAAACGAAAAAGCAGGTAACATCATTTATTAAGTGCATATACTTATATATAGCTCCTTAGAGAATAAATGGATAAGTCCTACCTTGACACTGAGTTTAAATACAAAAATCAGAAATGAGAAAGAAAAAGTACTATGACAGTGACTGCCTTAACTTTTCTACTTTCTGAATGTAAGTGTCTGAAAAGAAACAACTATTTTAATTACTGTTGAACCCAGAGAATGAGATTGGCACAGTAGAAGAATTCAGTGGAATGAGCTCTAAAATTAGTTGGTTTCATACACCTTAAAGTTTAAAGTAGCTTCTCTATTGTTAAGATGCTCTCTGCATTTACAGACTTTGCTCCCAACTTTAGAAAATTAATGCCTCAAATTGCATATACCTGTGTATAAATTCTTCAAGTCTTGTACATAAAGTTATGTTCCCAGTGACATCCTCCTGTAAAATTTGAATATTTTTCTATAAAACTTTTCATTTGGATAGTAATTTCAATTTGCTTTCAGAAAAGTCGACACAGTACATATAAACACCATTAAGGAAGAATGCTGACGACAAATCAGTATGAAAGCCTTTTGCTTGCTTTGGCGTGGCCGCTGTAAGAGGTAGTGGGATAAACAGACACTCTTCATTTTAGAGCAGAGAGCGTCCAGCTTGGCCCAAGCAAGCACAACAGTGAGCTGTGCCTTTGCAGTCCTACTGCCACCAGGAGGCGGGGTCTCTAGTTGGTGTCACTGTTCTGTATTAATCTCCTGGTTCTTCTTTGTGCCCTCGGTTCTGATCCCATTTTCAGGGAGCTGTTCCTGTCACCTACCTGTTTGTCACAGCCCAACTGTGTTACATGCTCTTCGTGGGCACTTCTGTAGTCCTTTTACTCATACTCAGAGTGCGTGGCCCAGAACCGACATTCAAACCATAATGACAAGAGACACACTTAGAAAGTCTGTGTACTGCTGGCAAGAAATAGAAATCAACTTTCATTTTACTTGTACTTGATGATATGGAATTTTATGTACTCTAAATTTATTTTTGATTGATTTAAGCAGACTTGAAATCATAACACATTAATAACAAAGGGATGGCTTACCTTTATCTTTCTCATCAGTACTATACAGGGATCAAGTAGAACCTTGCTTTTCTGAAGGCTACAGAAGGAGAGATCTTTCAGAGGACTAATTAAAATGTGTTTATCAGGAGCAAGTTTCCTTGGGTAAAGGGGTGGTAAAGACACTGTTGAATTGTTTCTATATAACGTTTAGAGTTTAGTTTCACAATTACAACTTTATTGGCACATGTTAATTAAACAATACTTTTTAGGCAGTAGGGAGTCCACAAAAAATTGAGAAAGAGTTAAGGAAATCAGTGAACAAGGATACAGATTCTGAATACGTGCCATCAGACATTTATGATGACGATAATGACAACGACGATGACGACGATGATGATCCTTATTATTATTACTGCAAGGCAAGAAAAAGCCGTAAGTTGAAGAAGAAGCCTGTGTTACTCACTAAAAAGGAAAAGGGTCAGCCTGTCAATCTGGATTCCCAAGTTGAGGCTCCAGCTGCTGGTGACTGTGCAAGCGCCGATGCTCATGTGTCAGAAAGTACATGTGTCTCTGAAAACAGGCAGATCCAAGACGCAGAGGACTGTGTTGAGTCTCCAAGCCCGGCCGCCATGGAGCTGGCACAGTCTAACACTGCAAGTTTCTGTGAGACCCCTGACTACCGCTTTGAGTGTATATGTGGTGAATTTGACCAGATCGGCCGCAAGCCAAGAGTTCAGTGTCTGAAGTGTCACCTGTGGCAGCATGCAAAGTGTGTGAATTACGAGGAGAAGAATCTGAAGGTTAAGCCTTTTTACTGCCCTCATTGCCTGGTTGCAATGGAGCCAGTGTCAACCAGAGCGACTCTCATCATCTCCCCAAGCTCCATTTGCCACCAGTGGGTAGATGAAATCAATCGGCACGTGAGATCGTCATCCCTTCGAGTTTTGGTAAGGCACTGCAACTAAAGAGGGAATAAAACATGTACAGTTTTGCCTCTTTGTGATAGTTTTCCTCATGGTTGAACAAGGTCTCATGTAGCCCAGGATAGCTCCGAGGATGACATTAGACTCCTGATCATCCTGCCTCTACTTCCCAAGTGCTGGCATTATAGGCATGTGTACCACACACAGCTAATTTTGATGATGTATTGTTTTACTTTCTTTTATGATTTTTTTCCCTAAAGCTCTTTGTTAATGTTTTCATACTTTTTTCCTTTTTCAATAAATTGAACACAAGGGCTTGTGCATGTCAGGCAAGCACTCTAGCACTGAGCCATATTCCCATCATCCTCTGTTTTTATATTACTAAAATTATTTGTTAGGATACTACTTCTAGTTATACCAGAACTTGAAGAGAATATTGAAAAGAAGAAATAGAAGACTAGACTATATTCTCTTTTCACTTCCAAATTTCAGAAGTTGAGAGTATATTGGTATTAAGGCTTTTTAAAGATCCTTGATCATCAAGATGAAAATGTCTTGGTGAGGCATTTGTGATTTCAGAGAAAGATACAGTTCCAGGGTGGCATAGTGTGATTGCAGATGCCATTTAACCTGTCGCCTTACTGTCTTCTGGGGCCTCATTTACCTCCTTAGAATAATCCGATATTTATTTGGTCCTTGACAGTGTCCAGGAGCTATGCTCAGTTCTAAAAGTAGCCTCTCAGAGGCTTGCTGTGTAGGTTAAATCGGGTGGTCAAGCCCAGCGTCAGTGGTCGTTACTGTTGGCTGCCTGCCTTCTTCCTCCCATGCAGAGGTGTAGTTTTTCCATAGTCAGCTGCTGACATGGACATGAAGACAGTAACAGTAGATAAAACAGTGTTTGCCACTGCGCAGCTCTCTTCTGTGTGGATAGGCTTTTCAGTTTAGCTCCCTCAGTTTTGAGTAGGTCACTGTTTCCTCTGTGTGAGAAAGAAATAGCACTTAACAGTGTGGCTGTTGAACTTTGGAGAAAGTGCCTCGTACAGTGCCTGACACAGGAAGGATACACCATGAGTGTCCCCTGTGACTGCTCTGCCTCCCCATACCACTGGGCTCTGGCACTCTGCGGGTCCATCTACTAACCTGCTCACTTTCTTTCCCTTTTGTCCAGTTGAAAGAGCCCTAAGCATTTGTTTTAAAACTTAATTGAAACATTAGCTCCTCTGAGTTAGCTGTCAGTTGCATGATTGGCCGTTCCAACAATGCTGTCACATTTGCTCTGTGATATTTCTATTCACATTGTTCATGTCCCTTGGCTCTTATACCAAAACATAACCTTTCTCCAGACAGTTGTACAATCTGTCTATAGTATGTGTGGCCAAAAGAAAATTAAGAAAGGGCTCAGTTCAGTAGGAATATAAATAAATGAATATTTGGCCTCTGCCAAGGTTCTCTGTAATAACTCTTGGTGTCGTTTTTTCCCAGGTATATCAAGGAGTGAAGAAAGATGGGTTCTTACAGCCTCATTTTTTGGCAGAACAAGATATAGTTATCATTACCTATGATGTTCTCCGTTCAGAATTAAACTATGTCGATATCCCACATAGCAATAGTGAAGATGGGCGTCGCCTGAGGAACCAGAAGCGCTACATGGCCATTCCCAGCCCCCTGGTAGCGGTGGAGTGGTGGCGGATCTGTCTGGATGAAGCGCAGATGGTCGAGTGTCCTACAGTAAAAGTAAGAGTCTCTGAAACATTTTCGAGTCCAGAGGAAGGGAGGATGTAAATGGTCCGGTAGTCGGAATTCAGTTAACCCATAGTACTGTTAGTGTTGGAACATCTGTTGCTAAACAATCTTGTGTTATCAACTACATAATCCTTTAAAGTTATTCTCATCCTCCGAATGATGCTTCTGTATAGAATACTTGGATATCAGTGTGTGTTTGGCACAGTTCAAAGCAAGCTATGCTTAGGGACCTTTAAATCATTTCACCTAATCTGAAGGCTTATGTGTTCTCCAGTAGCCTGTAGCAAATGGCTAAAGAAAATGGCCCGTATGTGTTGAATTGTATTATATCTATCTCTGTATATATTTCTCAGGCCTCCTTCTGTGACTGTCCACCCTGTTGTTTGAGGTGGTCTCTCAGTAGACCTGGAACCTACTGACTTAGGTAGCTAGACTGGCCAACTTGCCAGACCCAGGGATCCCCTGCCTTCGTTTCCCAGTGCTAGGATTAGCTGTTTGCTTTTACTTTGCTGCTGAGGACCCAACTTCAGGCCCTGGTAAGGACTTCACTGACTGAGCGATCTCCCAAATCCTTATGTATCCTTATTCTGTCTTCACTGACCAGTCTGTAACCTGAACTGAATTGATGAATCATATCTCATAGCACCAATGCTCACAGAATAGTGAAGGAGGTGTATTCATCAAGGGTATTTTTTCCTTCTCTACATGCTTATAACTACCTCTGCATTTCCATGTGTCTCATGCTGAGCTCCTAATGAGAACCATGGTGGTGGGTAATGGTTTATTGGGTATGACATTCAACGGCGAGTGTGAAAAGTCATAAATGAGAGCAGATGTATCTTACCTGAAATGGGCTTTAGTCGGCCATTTTCATGAGAAAACACACACCTGATTTCTGCGTTTTGTTTTAGTTCATATTTTTCTTTCATTAGGCTGCAGAAATGGCCCAGCGTTTGAGTGGCATTAATCGGTGGTGTGTCAGTGGCACTCCAGTGCAGAGAGGATTGGAAGGTAATGCAGGCCCCCACAGTTACCATACTTGCAGAACCTACTTTTGGGGACAAATACTGCTGTGCTTAATGTTTGTCAGAATCTTTATTTTAGTGTATTTTTACTTGGAGTTTGCTAAATAGTTTAAAGCAATTAACTTGTAAATGCAACTTGGGTGATGCTTCAGTTTGTATTCATGAGGGCAGATACATAATGAGGACTCCCATTGCTTTAAATTGACCAAGTATTGTACCCATTCCACAGTATAGATAAAGGTCTCAGCTCAATCTGAGTTCCAAAGAAGGTTTAAAACCTGAGAAAAAAAGAAAACAAAAGGGAGAGAGAACCAAATTCATAGAAAGGGATGCTGAAGAAAATGACAGGTGAGTTGAGATCTGCAACACTGCTCAGTGATAGGAGACAAAAGAGCTCCACAGTCGAGGAGACAGACATTGGAAGGTAACATGGCTGCAGGAGACCTTAAACAAGTGTCAGTGTGGCTAAAGAGCGAAGAGCTCGGGAATCGTTTGTGCAGACTTGGAATGGGTAGATACAGAGAAAACCAAAAAGGACCAGTAGACCATGTTAAAGTACTTTTCTTGTTTGTTTTTTTTTTGAAAAATAGATTTTTACTTTTGAAGATTTGGGAAATTTTTGAAAATTGGAAACTGAGGATTTAGGCAGTGATTTAAGTTCATCTTGTGGATGGATGCATTTTCAAGAGATGCCTGTTGTTCCAGCATAGAGACTGGTTCATCAGAGAGGAGAGTTTATACTGGGAGACCAGTTGTTTGGCTGCAGCAGGTGATGGGCAGGCAGTGCCAGCACTGTGAGTCTAGACTACAGAGGTCTTGGAGAGGTAGAAAAGGCGAATGAGGAAAACGAACAAGGTGAGGTATGCTGATAAATTTCAGTCATTCACTGCTGTAAATCAGGCTAGAAGAAAGGCATCTTTAGGAAGTAAGAGACTTAATTTGGTTCCAGCAGATAGAATTAGAGGACCTCAGTTAGGTAGAACATAAACATTGGACTGATGTGATCTGAACCATAAATCTCTGATTTCTGCAGATAAACATATATAATTCCTAGGTGCTATCAGAGTCATTTGATTCAGCTACATAGCAAGGCCCTTTCTAAAAAGTAATTTCACCCTAATGTTTGTTGGCCATCCTCAAATGGTGTAATAGGTAGGTTGTTTGTTTATTTGTTTCCCATCTTATTAGTGCCTTTAGAGTCACACAATGTATTCTGACCATATTCCCTGCCTCTCCTGTTTCTTCCCCAGTTCACTCACCCACCCAGGTGTTAATCCTTCAAGACAAGTTTGTGCTCCCAGATATTTAGGGGTCTATGGTCTTGCACTAGAGAGTGGTTGACTAAACGAGGTCTACTCTCCCTTTCCCAGAAGGGAATGATAGCCAATGGCTCCAAGCCTTCGTTAGTGTGGGATTATGTTCCCAACTCTTGCCTCCATGTCGGCATTTTCCCTGGCTGAGAATCATGGAATTTTAATTTTTTTATTTAAATTGAGAGTAATGTTTACTCCTTTTGAAAAGAGCACGTATCATGTTGTTTCACACATAAATGGCTCAGTGGTTAAGAGTGATGCCTCACTAAGTAGGTTTGTGTGTCATTACTGTCTTATGCTAGTTCTCTAGAGATGAAGTTAGTAGATGAAAGATCACTAGGGATGTTAGGTCGGAGCACATTCTCTGCATCACACGAGATTAGCTCCTACTTTTGTTTTTTCATGTTTTTCTCATTTAACAAGTCTTGTTTTAATGCATATGTCTTAATTAAACAAATCTACTGAATTTTCACTGATGGCAGCCTCCAGCTTTTGAGTGAACTGCAAGCTTTTGTAGTGGTTCTTACATCGTAAGTATCCCAGAAATTAAAGCAGAACCCAGAGCACAGTAGCTTCTCAAAAATGTAAACTAATGTGGGAGAAAATGTTCACATTCAAGAGGCTGCAAGATGCTTCCCACTTCATGGTGGGTCCTGTGTGTGCTGTGCGGGTTTGTGAGTAAGCTCATGCAGAAGCCAGACAAATCCAGAAGCAATCATCCCTCCTGTGTCCTGTGGCTTTTCCTTTACAGATCTTTTTGGGCTGGTGGTCTTTCTTGGGATTGAACCTTATTGTGTCAAACACTGGTGGATTCGACTTCTCTATCATCCATACTGCAAGAAAAATCCTCAACACCTGTACAGTTTTATTGCTAAGATAATGTGGAGGTCCGCAAAGAAAGATGTCATTGACCAAGTCAGTATGCCAAACTTTCACTGACTACAAACGTTAGAAGGACACAAAGCAGGGATCAAAGTGAAAATCTTAGGCTAAAGTTTTTCCAACCTCCCATTCCAGATCCAGATCCCACCTCAGACTGAAGAAATGCACTGGCTCCATTTTTCCCCTGTGGAGAGGCATTTCTACCACCGCCAGCATGAGGTGTGCTGCCAGGATGCTGTGGTAAAGCTCAGGAAGATCTCGGACTGGGCCCTGAAGCTGAGCAGCTTGGACAGAAGGACGGTCTCCTCCATCCTGTACCCCCTGCTGAGACTCAGGCAGGCCTGCTGCCACCCACAGGCTGTGCGTGGGGAGTTCCTGCCACTCCAGAAGAGGTGTCACCACCACTCACTGCTCTAGTGCCGTTCATGGTGCAGTATTTAGGCACTTTGACTCCCAGTGTTAGTCGGGGACTTGAGGCTAGGTAGCAGTTAGTTCCTTTTTTGTTTGTTTTTTGTTTCTAAAGTTTCATGGTTTTATGTCTATGGAGCCTCATTTGTGAAAGAATCATAAAATTAGTTTTCATTTCTTTTAAAATTTAAACTATTATTAACAGGTTTTGTGGTTGTATTTTTGGTTTAGAGAGGATTTTTCACTTGTACTTTTTTTCTTTTTTTCTTCCTTTTTTTTTTTTTTTTTTTGGCTTTCAAGACAGGGTTTCTCTCTGTAGCCCTAGTATCCTCTCTGTAGACCAGACTGGTCTCTGCCTCCATGTACTAGGGTTAAAGGCAGGCACCCCCACACCTAGTGGAATTTTTTGCTTTTAATAATACTTGTAGTTTCCCATACGAGGGATGTGCTGGCTATATTCTTTGTGCCTGTTCCATAATTCATTTTATGGATTGGACTATACCTGAAGAGGGGTATTATAAGAAACTCTCTTAACTGTCGAAGAGTTCTTAAGATGATTATATCAGGGGCTTACTTTTAAATAGATTATAGACAGTTAGAAATAGCAGAGATGATAAATTCATATAATTTAAGCTGAACGTGATAAAAGTTTTACAGATAATAGATTGCTATGAAACAATTTCTGTTTAAAAAATAGTTCAAGACATCTCTCTAGTGGAAATGACATCTGACTTGACTATTAGAACATCTCAGTTATTATTTTATAAATGAAAATTTAAATTTACAGTAAATCATGAGTCCAATTAATTTGTAGTGATATGATTCATCTAGACCCAGTTCTTACATTGTGATCCTTGTACTTTTCCAAATAGAGCATATTGTACATTTTGATTAAAGTGCAAAATACAAGAGAAAGCAGGTCAGATAGGAGAATCCTTACTGGATTAGTAGCAAGTGTAAGTCATAACTGTAAGGCTGAAAGAGAAGGAAGGGACTGGAGATGGATCAGCAGGTCAGAGCTCTGGCTGCCTTTCCAAACGACTGAACGCAGTTCCCAGTACAATGTCAGGTGGCTTACAACATTCTCCAGTTCCAGGGGCGCTCTTCTGCCCCCAAACCACACACACACACACACACACACACACACACACACACACACACACACACGTCACACGTCACACTCGGACGCGCAGTACTCAGAAATGAGTGTTTAAAGTGGAGATGAAAACTGCTCAAGGAGTGGTGCACATGTAGAGAGTACTGCACCTTTTTCCAGCACACCAGCTTCCCTGCAGAGAGAACGGTTGCAGGTTTCCTTCTGGTTTTGAAAGCTGTCTCTTCTTTCAGCACCATGACGATGGAGGAGTTGCTGACATCTTTGCAGAAGAAGTGTGGAACAGAGTGTGAAGAGGCCCACCGGCAGCTAGTTTGTGCCCTTAACGGCTTAGCAGGCATCCACATCATTAAAGGTAGAAGGTGATGCTGTACTCTATTCCGTTCTTCCAGTACCTCTGAGGAAGGTTAATTACAGAGCGATGCTCTCGCACACTACTGATACCAGTTTAATGGGTTCCATTACCTACCAAGCACTTAACGCAGAGCATGTTCAGAACAATCAGTGTACATCTGCCTTAAGCAAACATTTTTACCTTGGGAAGTTTAATAAATTGGAAAATTTTAGGAAATGAAGACCTGAACAGAAATTTTCCAGTAAGATATTTATAGTGAAAACTTAAAAACAACCAGAAAACTTAGAAATAGAAAAATGATTGAATTGTAACACATTCTTGAACATATTGTTAATTGATTTTAAAATTGATATTGTACATTTTTTTCTTTTTTCTTTTTTTTTTTTTTTTCCGTGTGGAAAGGTTTAATGAGAGAAGAAAAGTAGAAGAGGAGAGGAGTAGAGGCCGGCCATGAGCATGTGGAGGGAAGCGAGGAGGGGAATGGGGAGAGAAGGGACAAAGGGGAAGAGGGGAAAAGGGAAAGAACAAGGAGCAAGAGCTGAATGTTTTTTTCATATCATAGTATATGGCAAGAATGGTCTAGAAATAATATGCAAAATAAAATCTCAAATCTTGCATGTGCAACTAAAACTACAATTTCCAAATAATCATAATAAGTGATAGGCTTATTATGAGAATAGGCAGATCTGTAATTGTAGTAGCATATGAGGCTATCCCCCACCCAACTGCAGAACAAGCAGATATCATTGTGTCAGCATTTAACCAAGACTTGGGTGAAAGTGATCTATTCAGCACCTACTGAACACTGCCCATCCACAGAAGAATGCGTGCTCTTTTCAAGTACACATCTAAAGCAGGCAACAAGTCAATAAATACAAGGGTTCAAGTCTTCAGTACTTGTTTTATTACTACAGGTAAATTGAACTGGCTATCAGGCTGGTGAGTGGACTCCTGGCAAACTTGATGACATGAGTTCAGTCCCTGGTACCCACGTTTTAGATGGAGAGGACCCACAAGTTGTCCTCATATGCACTGTGGCATGCACCCCCTCCTGCCCCATAAGTAAATAATGTAATTAAAAAAATAGATACCAGTAAAAAGTAACTAGAAATACTTCACATATTTGGGAGATGGAGTAACACAGTATAAAGGGTAACTCAAAAAGAAACTAGGAAGTATTTAGAAGTGAATGAGAACAAAATATCAAGCTATGTCCTGCATATCAGTAAGGGAAATTTGAAGCAGAGAATATTTTTAAAAATGTGTTTATAGCTGTTCCATTAACATCTGTTATATTCATTTATAATTTAAACTTTACCATAGGGTTATGTGCGGAGAAACTGTGCATTGGGCTTAGCACTGTACACTCTCAAGCATTTATGTTACTGGTGGTGTCTGTTATAGCCCTTGTTAACGAGAGATGAGCTTCCAGTGTGCTGGAGGTAGGGAGCTACCGTGGTAAATAGCGTTTCCTTCAGTCCTCCACATGTAACTCCTCTGCACCACCAAGCACCATGACAGTTATATGCTAGTCTGCTTTGATATGCAGTCATGGGGCACTTCATAGCTGTTCTCATTACATAACAACTTTAGACATCACTTAAAGGATGGAGGAGTGCTAAAGCTCCTTGCCTTGCAAGCATGAAGACCTGAGTTTGATCCCCTAGAAGATGCTGAAAGAACCAGTCTGGTGTGTTGGCGCACCCTTGTAATCCAGCATTGAGGAGACAGACAAGCTATCCAGCCTAGCTCCTGGCGCACGTCAGGCTAGTGAAAAGACCCTATCTCCAAAACCAACGTAGGCAGTACCTGAGCGGCAGCGGCCACCCAACGCTGTCATTAGGGCTCCATACACATTTGTATACACATGCATGGGCAGCACACATACACATGTACCTGCACATGCTCATGCACAATAACAGAAAATTACTTGTTCAGAAAAATATGTAGTTTCTGTAGAATACAAAATAAGTGTCTAAGCCTCTAGCCTTCGTTATCTGTTCCATGGCATGGCAGAACCATCCTGGAGAGTGTCTCTTCCTTTCAAAGATGCTTGAGGACTAGAGTGAGCCATTCAAACTGGGGAGAGGCAGCTCTAACAGGGCTTGTCTACAGTCGTGACTGAGCTGGCCTCTGACACCACACGTCTCCGTCTGTTCTTTAGAGCACAGTACAGAGCAGCCCTTGCTTTGCCTCCCCCAGAATGTGTCATTCTTAGTATGAAACAGGGAAACACTGAAACTTGGAAGCCATGTCTTCCTCATGTTATGGATTACAATATGAAGTGACCTCAGATACTTAGCAATTTAACCCTGTTTACAGTGTAAGTTTTACAGCAAAATTAGCAGGACAAAAGTATGGCACCTACAACTGTGAGAAAAGTTTCCTTTTAGGACAGGCTCTTTCAAGTACTAGTCTTTACAGACTTAACATTTCCTATGTTTTAGCCATTTTGATAAGTGTTCTCCGTAGTAGTAGTCTAGGAATCTATCTAAACTCCAAATTACCTGGGCCTTATAGTCCATTAAAAAAAGACTGAATAGACAAGCAACTCTGGTAAAGAGTTTTACAGTTGAACTTTATTTCATACCAACTTGGACAAAATTAAGCAAAAATTGGGAAAATGTGTATCATATCTAATTTCAGCTTTTTACAGTGTCATCTTAGTTGAAGAGAGTAACTGATTAGAGTTTGTAGAATACATGACTACAACAAATAAAATATATGCATGCTTGCCTTTGAAAATGTGTGAACAATGAATGTATCAATACTGTGTGGTCGTTAAAGTCCAGCATCCTGTCTGAGAAACAGTATTCTCCAACCCCTAATGTAGGTCTTTGTTTATAGTCCAAGCAGGCCTTGAACTGTGGCTGTGTGGCCTTGGCTTAACGCAAACTTACATTCTTTCCTCAGCCTTCTGAGTCACGTGACATTACAGCTAGACGTAATCTTTTTCTGTATACCTTTTATATTATGCATAAGAGTTTCATGGCTACACTATTTTACTTGCGTAATTTCTTGGTGATTGGAATATTATTCCATTTTGTTTAATGAAATATTCACATGGCTTAGTTGCTTTCTCAGCACTGCTAATGCCTAACGTGGTGCCCATGCCTGTTATCCCAGCACTTGGGATTCATAATATCTCCACAGATTTGATGTGTATGGTGCTGGGTTATGGAATTGTTGTAACAAGCTCAGATAGTGGCTCTCTGACCCTTGGCTTTTATCTTGTCTCCCTCTCGGACTGACTGTTTTCTTTCCCTGTTCCCATGTTAGGATTGGGGTAGGACATTTTGCTGGTTCATTCTCAAGTGATCAGGCTTTGGCAGGATGAACGTGTAGGCTCCTGCATAGCTGTCCCACGCCTCTGCCTGACACCTGCTCCTCTCTGCAGGTGCTTTCACTGCACTCCTACTGCCTGACGCCTGCTCCTCTCTGCAGGTGCTTTCACTGCACTCTGCTGCCTGACACCTGGTCCTCTCTGCAGGTGCTTTCACTGCACTCTGCTGCCTGACACCTGGTCCTCTCTGCAGGTGCTTTCACTGCACTCTGCTGCCTGACACCTGGTCCTCTCTGCAGGTGCTTTCACTGCACTCTGCTGCCTGACACCTGGTCCTCTCTGCAGGTGCTTTCACTGCACTCCTACTCTAGTTTCTTGTCTAGAGTGACCGTAGCTAATGCTGTTTAGACTCTGCTTACATAGGGATCAGTCAGTAAAGACTGAACTTTTAAAAGAAATCTATATTTTTCAAATTCTAGAAACGCTTTCTTATAGTATGGAAATGTGTGCTATATAATGAATTTATAATAAGTTTAAACACCATGCTTTCTACAGATACTCTTTGGACGTACATGACTTAGGAACTCTCAAGTCTAGTGCAGTAACTTGGAAGTGCTGGTGCCATCGAGTGGCTGAGAATGTATATTTCCAAGTTTGGCTTTGACTTATATTTGTAAAACTTGCTGCATATACATATTTTGAGTTTTCCTCAGACAATGTATTTCTATAAACATGAACCACATGCAATAATGAATCATTCCTGATCAGCTGCTGAAATTATGGTCTATGCCACAATGCTTCCTGTAAATGGGAGTTTATTAAATAATTGTTCTTTATGAATAGATGATAATTGTGTCCATATGTCTGAATGTCATTTCAGTCTAAGCACTACAAAGGTTGAATGGAAATTCAAGGTAAATTGAGACTAAATAGGGAGATCCTGTTCCAAAAAACAAATAATTCTCTACATGATTGAATATTAGTTGATTTATTTTTATGAAAATAATTTTCTCCCTTATAGAACTGAGTAGAACTTAGGTGAGTCCTCAGTATTGTGAAAGTATGTATTTTAGAATGCTTTCTATTATGTGTTTGTATGTGGGAACATATGTTTTTGCATACATACATGTTCGTATGTGTGAATTTAGAAAGGTGAAAGAAGAGAGAAGCAACTTAAAATTTACAGAAGTGTACATATCTATACAGAAGACTTATTTTGGTTATAAATATAACCCTAAATATTACTAAAATTACTTTAAGTTTTTATTTTAAGGAAGGAAGAAATACCTTCTTGGCAGAGAAACAGCAACATTTCTGCACCTTTTTTGTATTTCATAGCTTTTCTGACATTCAGTTTTAAGTTTAGTTTGTAATGTAGTGGTTTTGAGGTGTCCCTCAGACAGCAAGTAAATGTAGATGTTTTAGCCACTGACCATGACTCCTCCTTCCCGTCAATGCACCCCTTCTCTATAGTAAGCAGACAGGACCCTGCAGCTTTGTGACTGTGGGGTCCCTCAGCACCCTCTCAGTCCTGCTTGTGTGGTGCGGAAGCAGCTGTGGACAGCACAGCAGTGAGCAGAGCTGGGCTCCCATGAAACTTTATTTATGCTTGTTAAACTTCTCATGTCATAAAACATTTGTTGAAGTTCTTCCCACTGTTAAAAAAATTAAAACTGGGTATGCTATGTAGTTCAGCGGCAATCTAGCTGTATGGTTTACACAGAGCCTGATTTTAATCCCCGGCACTCAAAGAATAAAAATATGAAGCCATTCTAGACCGAGAAGTTACATAAAATCTAGGAGGTAGGTGTGACCCACAGGCCATTGTTTGGCAGTCTCTGTCTCACTAGGTGCTTTTTCCAGTGCTTCCTGTGAAGGTACTGCTGAGGACAGACCACAGCATAAGCATGAACTGGCTGATGTGCGATCAGCACTGGACAGATGGCTAGGGTCCGTACCTGGTTTCTTCATATGCCTCCTCTCGTTTTGTTCTTGAGATGGGGGTTTACTGTAGTCCAGCTGGCCCATAGCTTCCAGTGTAGTGCAGGCTGACTTCAAAGACCCAGTCCTCACCCCTCATAGAAATAACATTACACTATTTACATAGTTCTTGGTTTGTGAAATGTTATTTTTAAAAATTACTTCTGTCATTTCCAAGATGATAACAGTTGTATCCTTCCCTTCCTCCCCGCAAACCCTCCTATATCTTCTCCTTGCTCATGTTCAAAAATCATGGCCTCTTTTTTCATTAATTGTTGTTACATACATATGTAACACATATGCTTACACAGATACACCAAAGTATAATGTTCTCAGTATGTGTACTGTTACTTGTCTGTTTGTGCTCGGGCTGCCTATTGGATAACCAATGGACGAACTCTTCCCCAGGAAGACCATTTCCCCACCAGCAGTGCTTACTTGCTCTGGTTCGTTGTGTGGGGGTGAAGCCTCCTAGTCTTTCTCCCACTCACTTTGGCCTGTCTTACTATGTTGTTCTTGTTTAGGTTATATGTTTTAATTGAAAATTATTTGTGCCTTATGCCAGGAACAAATATGTTTATCAATAAAAGTTTATTGTCTTTCTAAAAATTAGATGTAGATTGATCAGAGTGTCATGAACACTTTTTTGTCACTGTTGATGACCATAATTTGTCCTTTATGTCATAATGACTTTAAGTCATAATGAATGCTAATTGGCAACCTTTATGACTACTAAGAGGAAGATTATTTTCTACGCTTAATCCTTTTTTCAGTATTTTAAGTCATTAAAAGTATAGTTTGTTCCAAATGTATCTCTGTAATTTGAAACAGTAAAAATCCTGTGAAATGAAGGAACCATAACCACCTTTAAAATCTGGAACCATCCTAATGCAGGGTTCTTTAATGAGACGCACGTTTGGGAGTATTGCCTTGGTGACAGGGCTGCTGTCCAGCATGTGCAAGCCCTGGATTCACCCCCAGCGGGAAGAGTCAGTAGTAATAGCCTTATGAAGCATTAAGACTGTGGTTTGTGGGAACTTTGTAGACTGCAGGCAACTGGGTAACACTGGGAGTGCTGTGACGTGTGTCCTCTCTGCAGGTGAATACGCCTTGGCAGCGGAACTCTACAGAGAAGTTTTAAGGTCGTCTGAGGAGCACAAAGGAAAACTCAAAACTGATTCACTTCAAGTACGTGCAGCCTGAAAAAGTTCAAGTATACATTCAAATTGTCTTAAACAGCAGCATTCCAAAATGTTACTGTTAGAGTAAAGGGTGGCAGTGAACTGAGTCAGAATTATAGATGGCTCAGAGATTAAGAGCACCGGCTGCTCTTCCAGAGGCCCTGAGTTCAATTCTCAGCAACCACATGGTAGCTCACAACCATCTATAATCAGGTCTGGTGCCCTCTTCTGGTCTGCAGGCACACATGCAGGTAGAAAGCTGTATGATGTATATATAATAAATAAATAAATAAATAAATAAATAAATAAATAAATAAATAAATAAATAAATGTTTAAAAAAAAGAATTACTAGAGGTAATAGCTGGAATTTCTTTTTTAATATTATCTGAATGATTTGTGTACGTAATAAACTTTGAAAATCAACTTTGTTCTCTATGTAGACCTAAAGTCTGCACTGGGAGATAGTTTGAGTTATTTGTAATTCAGAAAGTAGGCTAATTTTATAATTTTTCATATGACATCAACATATTTGTTAAATAATTTTCATCTAAATGAAAAAAATATTAGCTCACCTAAGTAAACTGACTCCCAAAACACACTAAATAAGCGTGACCCTTTGATCTTCTAAGCTAGGCTGTTAGAGGTCTTTTAGGAGGAGGTGTATATTTGAATTACAACCCGAGCAGTGTTTGTCCAGCATACTGCAGGTAAGAGTCTAGCAAGTGAGAACACACGTTTATTAACTTGGCAGGCCTGGGCTTGATACCTAGGGAAGTTGACTCTCAGGCTTTAGCACCGACGTCTTCATGTGATGCAGTGGACATTTGGAAAGGAGTATGGAGGAGGACAGGGTTGGAGCAGAGGTTAGCTGAACAGCAAGGCAGGACATGGACCTCAGACACATGTGAGTACCTAATGGGAATGGTGTCCTACTCCTGAAAAGGGGGAATAAAGATGCATAGGGGCAAAGAGACAGTTTGAGTTTCCAGGTCTTGAACTCAATATCCACAGATGAGTGATCAGCTTGGGATGTTTATTAGTTCGTCTCATCTCTGCTGACAGGCAGAGTTGCTCACTGAGTCCTCACTTGGTCCTGTCAGCTCAGCAGTGCTCTTCTGGGACAAAGTGCTACACATATCTTCCCCTCTAACTGCTTGTACAAAACTGATCTATCATCTCCCACAAGTATACACAAAGATGAGACACACATCTCTAGTGCCGTTTGCACACTTTACTATTAAGTCCATTAGTACTATGCACTGCGATTCAAGAAGCCATGTTGAAAGCGTGTAAGACATTGAAAGTAACATAGACTCACAGAGACTTACACTATAACTAGTAGCTTATGCCCAGATAGAACAGACCCTGAAAGCCTCAAATCATATTTTGGCACCAAATCACATTTGGCCAGAATTCTCTCCTAATAATCTTGAGGCCCTAGCTGTCATCTTCCCAAGTAACATATAAATTTAAGAGTGAAATTACCGTGATTTCTTTTCAGTTCTAACATTTAGCAAGTTGCTGGCTCAGTATCAGGGCAGGAAGTAGATTTATGTTTAACACAGAAATATAGAGTTTTTCCTTCTTCCACCAATCTCTTCAGTTTTCTCCTTTCTCTGATCTCTTCAACTCCAGCTTTCCCCCTTCTCATTCTTCAAGCTTGGCGTATTCAAGTATACCTCTACACTCTGTTTGCTCCTGAATACATATCTGTTGTTGTAAATGCTATCAATTAACTATTATTAATATGGCCTGGCCAGCCCCTCAGTAATCAATCAGTTCAATCATCTTAGCACAGCTACTGGTGATTATCCCTACTTTATTTATCTGTGATAAATTTACTATTTCCCAGCTGCACCCACTCCCCATGGTACTTGCTATTTTAGTCTCACCTGCGCTGCTTGGTTTTTCTTTTCTTTTTTTTTTTTTTTTTTTTTTTTTTTTTTTTTATTGTTTCAACAGGAGGCAGTTCTTTTGGCCCCATCTTGGGCACCAACTAATGCTATTAACTAATTCTGCTGGTTCTTACTATGACCCAGCCAGCCTCCGAGTAATAGAGACATAGTCCTATTGATTTAGTCAGCTTTAGCACAATTCCTGGTGATTATCCCTAAACTATTTCTTTACACTAGACTGGCTATTTCTCAGCTGTGCTCTCCAAGTTACTTGCTGGTTCGAGTCTTTCCTGGGTTATTTCTGCTCCTTCCATCTATCCACGGACCCTATTTCTCATGGCCAAATGCTCCTGGTCCATCCCATCTAATGGAGACCTCTTGTTCTCACACCTCTGTCTTCTCCCGCTCCTAGACTCCCTACCTGGTAACCAAAAGCCCGCCTCCCTCTATCTCCCCAGTAGTTGCCTATAGCCAGTTCTATTGAGCCAGTTATGGAAGATTGGCAAACAAAGTCTACAACATCAGTGTGTGTGTGAGCATCTGCTCTTTGGGAGCGCAAACAGATCTCAGGCCAGTGTTTAGCACTGGATACACAGTAGCACCAGACCAACCCACAATACCTAGCCATGCTGCAGGAAAAAGGAATGTATAGTTTTAATTGAAAGAAAGTTACGTCATTAGCACTGAGGACATTTTCTGTTCATTTTCCTCTGGGGTGGGGAAGATGCTACTCAAATATTTTCAGAGGAAAACTACTTGACAGTATTGAACCCCTGCTCTGCGCCACAGCACATAGAGTCTGTGGTGTCCGCGCCGCGCCTCACAGCTTCATCTTCCGTGTATTTGCAGAGACTTCACGCCACACATAACCTGATGGAGCTCCTGGTAGCCAAACACCCAGGGATACCGCCCACCCTGAGAGATGGCAGACTTGAAGAAGAGGCGAGTGTTACTCTTTTCATTCTGTTTATAAAAGTTCCTTTTCAAATTCTGTACTTCATCTAGCTGACACTTACATAAAGTTAAGGAATGTCTTCCTGCTCTTTAGTTACTGTCCAACATTGCTGTGGTGATTTTGAGGGGCAGACAAAGCTGGACTCCAGATTATTTTGTCTGTCTGGTGATCTGCTTGCAGACGTGTCACATGGCTTATAGATCCCGCATTAATGATTTTGATGAGAAGATTCTGATTTCATGGCAGGACTGTAGAGTATAGTTCAGAAAACAGAAAAGCTGCACATGTTCCCTTCCTTTCTGTGTTCTCTTTAAGAGAGTAAATGTCTCGGATTTTCAGTGGCATTTCTAGGAAGTTTCTCTTATTGAACAGAATGATAGTATACCTTATTTTAATAGAAATTCCTGATAGCTTTCCATACTAAGTCTCCCCAGAATATTTGCCTTTTTTAAGATCAAAGAGGAAGAAGGTAAGAAAAATTGAAAGAGTGGATATGGTTGAGGTATATTGAACCTCAAAGTAGAATTTTTATTGGCATTAGCAAGATAGAATATGAATTGTGTAAATATATTTAACCCTTTGTATTTGTTAAAATGAGTAATTTTTATTGACAAAATTGTATACATTTATAGATGCACACAGATACTGTGGAGTGGCATGGCTAACAGCATAAATTATATATCCCCATTATGTCGCGTGCTTGATTTTTTTTAATAGTATAAATATTTCACATCTACTCTCAGTAGCATATGTAACTAGTCACTATAGTATAATCCCTTGACCAGTATCCCCTATCTCTGCAGTTCCTAGCAACCACTATTCTTTCTAGTCGTGTGAATTTTCTGTTTTAAATCCCACATCTAAGTGAGGTCCTGCATCATTAATCTTCAGTGCTTCCATTGTTTTATTTATGGTATTAGAAATAACAGAAAACTTTCCTTTTTGAAAGCCGAAGGGTATGCAATTCTCTCTCTCTCTCTCTCTCTCTCTCTCTCTCTCTCTCTCTCTCTCTCGTGTGTGTGTGTGTGTGTGTGTGTGTGTGTGTGTGTGTGTGTGTGTTTGCAGGCTCTCATTTGTTGGTAAATGTGTGCATGAATACTGAGACCCAAGATTCGATGCTGGGAATCATCCTGGAAGCTCTCCTGTCTCATTCTTTGAGGCAGTTTCTCTCAGTTAAATACATTTTGTTCAGGGAATCCTTCCTCTCCACCTTCCAAGGCTAGACTTAAAGGCAAGCTCCCATGTCCATTGGCATGTATGTAAGTTCTGTAGGTCTGAGCTCTGGTTTTCTTACTTTTTGGGCATGCACTGTAAGCACTGAGCTATCGCCCTGCCTCTGTACACCATATTTTTATGAATTATTTCTTCACTGATCTTTTAAAAAGGTGAAAGAGTGGTAACAGATTTTTATTCCTGGTAGTATTAGTCTCCTAGAAATACCATAACAGAATACTAGGCCAGGAGACTTAATGAATAGATATTTCTTACAGTTGTAGAAGATGAAGTCTGAAATCAAAGTACATGATTTTAATTTCTCCTGCAGCTCCTCTCTTTGCTTCAGATACCACTGTTTCCTTCTTGCGTTTCATTCACACTTGCACATTCCTAATATTTCTTTTCCCATAAGGGCTCCACTAGGGCATTGCTCCTACGGTCTTCTTTGGCCTTAGTTGGCGTACAGGCCTTTTCTCCAGGTGCAGTCACACTGAGGGTTAGGACTTCTATGTACAAATTTTGTAGGAAAAGGTTCAGTTCTGACACCTTCAATACTGTGTAACTTGAGTTATTTTTAAATGATGGCAGTTCTTAAAAGTACTGCAACAACTAAACCAGACAAGTAACGTAAGTCTTGGCTCACTTGTGAAATATTAATATCTTTTTATCCTAGAATGAATAAATATTTAGGCTTTTTTAAATATTGTAGCCTCAGTGTATGAGTTTTCTTCTTTTCATTATTTATTTTAGGAATTTCTAGAATACCTTTTATAATGTGAAACTTTATGTTTAAATCAAAGAACTTTAAATATATGGGGTGTGCACATTGTTTCTGAAGCATAGTACTAATTGTGCTCCAGTGAAAGTTTCCATTGACGTTTTATTTCCACACAGGCCAAGCAGCTCCGAGAGCACTACATGAGCAAGTGTAACACAGAGGTGGCCGAAGCCCAGCAAGCTTTGCAGCCTGTGCAGCAGTCCATTCGGGAGCTCCAAAGGAAGGTACTTGTCACCCATAGCATTCGGGGTCCGTTTGTTTGTGTTTTGTTCGAACTTTTTGTTCCCCTTCGAATTCTTAGCACCTACTTGAGTGCCTATAACACAGATAGGTCAGTTACTTTTCTGTTGCTTTCACAAAACACCTTGACCAACGTATAAAAATAATTGAATTATTTAATCGGGCTTATGGTTTCAAAGGTGAGATGGCAGAGGAAAGGCACAGAGACTGAAAGAGCTGAGAGCTCAGGTCTTGATCATGAAAGTATCCTGGCAATGGAGAGAGTCTTTCAAAACCTCCAAGCCCTCCTGCGTGACACACCCCCTTCAAGCCATATCTCCTAGTCCTTGCCAAATACATCTACCAACTTGGGACCTAGAATTCAAATGTAATAGCTTGTGCGGGCCATTCTTAATCAAGCTACCACAATAAGTGTATTTACAGTTAACAGTGTCTCTTCTGGAGTGGACTAGTATGTCGAGTCTGCTATGTTAAAATTCTGTTTTCTTTTAAATTATGGTGGATTCCTTTTTATGTTGGATGAATAATAGTTTGTCCTTTAGAGAAAGCATAAAGACTTCATAATGTCTCTTTGATTTTAGCAAAGGCTGTTCCCACATTTAGGATAACAGGTATTACTCTTGCAGACTACTTGTCCTCTCTGAGTTTCTTTTTTTTTTTTTTTTTTTTTTGACACCAGAGCAAAATCTAAGGAAACAACACCAATGTTGTATCAGTTGTTCCCCATGTTATGCTTCCTAAATAATTAATTACTTAGTGTGTAGTTATAATTTTGTTATGTATTGGGGGAATCTAGGTCAGTATTCAATATTCTTTCTTTAGTGTGTTGCTCTTTACACTTTGTTTTCAGTTTGTAAAACTTTTTAACACAGCTTTGATATACAAATTTTATATAAAATATCATTTGTCTAGAGTATTCCAAAGAATAGGTCTCTTACTATGATTAAAAAAGAAGTATTTGCCCAATACACATAGTTTGTGTGTTTTTCTGTGTGATGTGTACACATTTATCAGTTATAATCTTTGAGAACAGAATTATCAATATTGTTATGTCTCCTTCCCAGTGAGTGCACTAACTGATCAGTTTTGGCTTTTCTTCAGGTTCATTCTGGTTCTCCTTGGTGGCTGAATGTAGTTCACAGAGCAATGGAGTATGCTGTTGACGAGGAGCTTGTTCAGCGCGTGCGAAATGAGATAAGCAGTAACTACAAGCACCAAACGGACAAACTCTCCATGTCAGAGAAGTAAGACAGTCATACAAACCGAGTCACTGTGCACAGCTGTCCATTTAATATCAGCGTCCCAACATGTACCTAGAAACATCTAGGGTGTACATTTTCTTAAGTATTTAAAACAAAAACATTCACTATTAAGTCTAAAACAGATCTTTTTTTCTTCTGTTAGCCATTTGAAACATTCTCCTTTTAGAGTCATGGGGGTCTGCTCTTTGTAGCTGTTTTTGTTTCGTACGTATTCTTGTTGGTTTGAGAGAGGGTCTCTAAGTAGCCCCACTCAGAACTCATTATCTAGACCAGAAAGTTCTTCAACTCGAAGATCCATCTGCCACATGCCTCTGCCTCTGCCTCCCTTCACTGGGATTAAAGGCTTATCCCACTACATCTAACTTAATTCCATGTTTATAACAAGAAATGACTCTTATCCATTCCTCTTCTCAATTTTGTTTTAGACTGTATAGTCTGCTCTCCTTAAATAGAAGACTATAGTCATCTAGCCTTAGAAAGCTAGACTATTTTAGTCCTCATCTTTGAAAGATCCTGTATCCTCTCTTCTAGGTCCCAAGAGTAGAATTACCAAACTCTTTGGCATCTTTTTGTAGCAGGCATTGCATTGTATTAGACCTTGAGTTGACTGACACACATTTTCTGAGGAAACTGACTTACTTTCTGTGTGTTGTATGCTGTGCTGCTGATGGGAGGAAGGTTCCGTGACTGTAGAGGTCTTCAGTTCTTACTTACAACACAAATGGAAGAGCTGCACAAGTTCCAGAAGCTAGTGAGGGAGGCTGTGAAGAAGCTGGAGAAACCTCCGTCCCGGGATGTGATTGAGTCTGCAACAGTTTGCCACCTGCGGCCAGCTAGACTCCCTCTCAACTGGTAGGTGTCTGAGGAAGTTATACAGGGTCCAGCGTCTTCCAGGAAGACTCACTTGACCTAAGAGATGGTAGCTCATAAGTTGGACTATTCTATCGTAATTCAGACAGATGTAGACATGTATTTTTTAAACTAAAGCAAATCAAGGATCATCTGCTTGAAAACCATATCATTTTTTTCTGAAGTGCTCTATTCGCTAGAAAACTAAAATACAAAATGCTGCGTTTTTTTTTAAGAAATTGTTATTGCTGGTCATATTGTAAATATTTCTCTGATAATCTCTTTCAGCTGTGTCTTTTGTAAAGCTGATGAATTGTTCACAGAGTATGAGTCAAAGCTATTTTCTAACACGTAAGTTCACTGATTATTATCCATGAAGAAAAGGAAACATTTCAAAGGATTAAAGTCTTGATTATGCAACTGTATGTTCTATTATGATCTTTGGTATATTTTTTCTGTATTAAATCAATTTAGTAATCCTTTGGGATTTAACATGCCCAGTCTTTTTCTCCATAGAAGCTACACCTAAGTGTTTATAAGTGTAATTGAGGAGCACTCGAGAGCAGTAGTAAGAACCTAGACTCAGTAGTATGATGGATTTGAACTAAATCCCTGACCACCGTCAAGAGAAAATTACCTCTATGACCCTCATGAAGTGATGTTAACAACTTAATCAACAATTAAGTATTAAACAAGAAATTATATATAACCATTTAGCAGAATGCTGTACATAATAAATAAGTACCCAGTTTAAAACATTGTAGTGCTCGTTATTTTCTTCATCAGAAAACTTACCCTTGCTTTTTTGGGATTGCTGTACTTGGTAAGTCTGTATCCCTATTGTGGCCTTTACTCTGTTGCCACTATGTCTTTTCTTTGGTTTTTAGTGCCTGATAATGGTGGTGGCTCAGTATTCTCAGAATGTAATTTGTAGAATAAGTTTTAAAGGGTTTTGTTTTCGCTGTTATCATGGGTTGGGCTTGTGAAATATTAAGCAAAGCACACAGGTGTAATCTTAACCTTTTAAAGTTGGAGGAAGGACGATACAGCATTCAAGGCCAGCCTCTGCTATGTAGTGACTATGAGGCTTATCTGATCTACGTGAGACCCTGTCTCAAAAATATGAAACAAAACGAAAAATGAAGCACAGTTTTCAGGATTACTGTTCTTTCAAGGACCAACAAGTGCTCTTACTAACATGAAAGTTACTGTAGTTACTGAACCGGCCTGGCCTTTCTGTGTGTCCTACTGGCCTCGCTCTTGTGCAATGCTAGTCCCTCATGGCTGCAGTTAGCATTCGCTGGTTCTCATGTCTTCTCAGTGTCAAAGGCCAGACCGCCATCTTTGAAGAAATGATAGAAGATGAAGAAGGACTCGTGGATGATAGAGTCCCTACCACTACCAGAGGCCTGTGGGCCGTGAGCGAGACGGAGCGATCTATGAAAGCAATACTATCATTTGCAAGATCACATAGGTTTGACGTTGAATATATAGATGAAGGAAGTGTTTCAATGGATCTCTTCGAGGCATGGAAGAAGGAGTATAAGGTACACCATTTTTAAAACTTCCGAACTTTAAGACCTTTCTACGTTGACTCGGAGATCTGCTTTGGAGACTGTGTGTCGTTCTCATAGCAGCATGTGGGGGGAAGGGGATGAGCAAGGTTATGGGAGGAAAACCTGGAATAATAAAAAATATCCATAAAAAACAAAAATGATAGTGAAGAAAACATACTAAAATATTTGTAGTGATTGGTAACATTTTTATAAGTTTTTAAAAAACTTGCATAACTGTTTATATCATTTTTCTAGTGAAAAGTGGTATTAAAAATAATTGCCTGCTTGACTTTGAAGGAGGAAGAATAAGGAAAGAATGATAATATTATGGCTTTCTAAGGAATTTGTCTGATTAAGTCTCTTGAATTGGATAGTCTGTGGTCAGTTATTTCAGAAATCTCACATTTGCAAATTATTTTGAATATATGAATATAATATAAAATGTTTTAAGACAAAAACAAAGTGGTAATCACATAAGTCTAGTATTGGTTTATTTAGGGTTTGTCTCGCCCTGAAATGTTTAGGCGTTGTGTTCCTGAGAGCTGCAGCAGCTTTGTCCCACGAGGCAGTTTTCTCATACGTCCTCGTCCTGAAATAGCCTACAGAGTGGCCTTTCCTCGAAGGTCAATGAAAACGTGCAGGCCTCCTTGAAGCCTTTCGCTCAAAGTACATCTTGGTGATTCTGGACACTTTTAATCTTGTTTCTTGCTACTGTCTCTGTTTCCCCATCAGTTACTTCATGAATACTGGATGACTCTGAGAAACCGCGTATCCGCTGTTGATGAACTTGCAATGGCTACAGAGCGACTAAGAGTGCGCCATCCCAAGGAGCCAAAGCCAAACCCACCCGTCCACCACATCATTGAACCACACGAGGTAGGTGAGAGTCGACCCCAAGAAAGGCCCAGCAGAAGCCCAGTGTATAGAAGGCATAAAGTCAGAGCAATGGTGTCTTCTAGTAGTGGTCATAGAGATGGGCAGTTCACCCGTGTGTGATGCAAGTGCAGTGTGTCCACTGATGGACATTGTGTAATTCTAGTAGTGGTCATAGAGATGGGCAGTTCACCCGTGTGTGATGCAAGCATAGTGTGTCCACTGATGGACATTGTGTTTGCAGTCTTCGACTTTTGAATGCTTTCAGTGCCTCAAATCAAACAGATCTTCTTGGTCTCCTCAAGAAGGATTTGACAGCCTTAGTTTTACCAGAATTTGGAAAGCCTGTTTCTTAAAAGTAACGAGCACCTTTGAGTTTTGCATGTTTTTCCATCTGGCTAATAGTAGATATTTACAATGTGTACTCTAATAATTTCCATATGTGTCAGAATTCAGTCAGAATCCTACCAGTCTTTCCTATGGCATAACAAAAATAGTTCCTGCGTAGTTTATATTTAACCTTTGTGGATGTTTAATACTTTAAACTGATTTCTTTTTTGTAAAGCATTGAGACTATGGTTTAGAAAAAGTTTAAGATAATTTTTTTGTTATATGCTATCTTAAGTATGAATTGGTAGTGATGTTTTTCTTTTAAATGTTTTAGGCTAAGGTTACAGCACTACAGACATAAGTAGTAAGAAGGAAGTCCCTTCTCTTGTAATTCTCTCTGCTGATGAATTGCAGAAGAGGATGAAGAGTCAGGGATGATATTCCCGTGTTTCATAAACCACGCGCACCAAGCAGAGTACACATTGTGTCACTGTCTTCATCCCGCGCCTGCGTCATTGACAACTGGCGCGGGATTCAGATTGACTTTTACCCAACTTTGTGTATCACAATACTTCTTTTTAGAAGAACGTTATAGGAGTCTGACTTCTGTTTAAAAAGAAAGTTCTTTCAAACTGTGTTTTCAGTATTAATCATGTAAAATTAAGTTTTATTGTATAAATGGTATTTCATAGGACAGGACATGAACTTGATTATTCAGAAAAATTAATGAATGTTTAATATTGTTAACTATCTTTTTGAGATGGAATAAAGGGTTTGTCTGTTTCTAGGTTGAACAGAATCGTATAAAACTAGTAAATGATAAAGCTGTTGCTACTTCCCAGCTTCAGAAGAAACTTGGACAGCTTCTTTACCTGACAAATTTGGAGAAGGTATAGCTGTTAAGATGCTGTTTCCCCTATACTCTACTTCAAGAAACACTTCAGTGATATTTTCCACTTACAATACCAGTTCTGTAATGAATAGTACAGCATTTGGTTTGTGTTAGGTGAATCGAGACTACTTTTGCCAACAATAATTATGCAGACCCTCTGCTAACTCCTCCCTGACTAGATAGATACCCCACCTACTGCCATGTCATGAACTATTGTATCTCCAGAGCCATCTTACCCCTCAGTCCAGCCCACCAGGGACATACACAGGTGACCTGCAAGATTGTGAAAAATCCACGATTAATTATTTTTAATTACTGTGTTGTGGGTGGTTTGTTTTATGTGATCTGAAACAGATCAAAACTAAAATGAAATAATTTATTCAACTCTTTTAAATGACTGTATATGGTCATTTCTGGATCTTTATAGGTACTGAGTTTAAGTAGTTTAGAGTTTCGGGTTTTTTATCACTACTTAGAAGTTAAAGGGTTTTTTAAAAATGTTAGAATATTTGATTAGTGAAATCAGAAAGAAAATCTTTAGTTGTCTTCAGTTTTAAAGCCTGTCTACCCTGTGACTATCTGAAGCTCTTTAAAATTGTATGAAAATTGTAAGGAGGTATTTGAAAATCTTCTAGTTCCTACAGTTTCTAGACACAGAGTTCTCCAATCAGCTATGCTTCTGCTTTCCAGGCATCCATTTACCGAGACTCAGCCAGAGATGCTGAGAGGCAGCGCTTAGTACAGGGTTGTGCTAAGTCACAGCCTTCCCCACACGTCTGTCCTTGGGCTGCTGGCTGCACATGCATGACCGCACACGTGATCTGTAACAGCTGAGAAGCTCTTTGTTTCAAAGCTCTAAATTTAAAGTGTTTTTAAGTCATTCTTTTTTTTTTTCCAGCAAGAGAAAAAGAAATGAAGTATCTCGTGTAGTCAGAGCTCCCTCTAGATTACCTTCAACTCCTGATTTGTTCGCTTCTATCTCCCAAGGCTAGGAGTGCAGTTGTGTGTCACCGTGACAGTTAGTCATTCATAGTCTACTGTAAAGTATAGTCTGAGAATAGAACTTTAAAAATTTAACTCTTTGTATTTTGATTTTAAATTTACTTTCTATTGTAATAACAAGTATAGCAGCATAATACTGTAAGCTGAGGTAAAAAGAAAAATGGATTTCCTTTCTTTAGTTGTATCTTGAATAAATTCTGGAAATAATAGTAGCAGCAGCAACGTTGGGTAATATGTAAAATATTAGGTGATCTCACTGGTTAGATAATTCAGATTGAAGTAACCAGCATTTACCCCACAAATGAATTTCAGAGTATGCATCAAGTCCTAAATATAAAATCATAGCTAACATGTTTTAGGATTCTTTTTTCCTACAGTCTCAGGACAAAACATCAGGAGGTATTAATCCAGAGCCTTGTCCGATCTGTGCTCGGCAGTTGGGAAAACAGGTAAGGTTTTAGTAAGTATCACATGAATTCATAAAACACCTTACAATATGTAAGGCTTCCGCATCTAGCTATTTTTTCCCTGTGTCTCATGCATGTATACAGACAAATGCACTTTCTCATAATTGTGGAAGAGTTTAGTTCTCCTCTTAGAGGTAGGGTCAGGGCTTAGTTGACATGCTTAGGGTTATAAATACATGAACTGCCTTTTCCCTAACTAAAAACTTAACCCTAGGAAAACCATATCTTTTCCATTAAAGATTCGTAGTTGTAAACGTTTCTAGAAAAGCCGTCATCTCTCTGCTCCCAGACCCGGTGAGAGAGAGACCCAACCGCCTGGTCAGGTGGGCACTCCTGAGGCTGCAGAACGGAAGAGACCACCAACACTGCTCACCCCTGCCCACATCCCTGACCCAAGAGGAAACTGTATAAGGCCTCTGGGCTCCCGTGGGGGAGGGCCCAGGAGCGGCAGGACTTCTGCGCCTGAGACACCGCCGGAACCTGAAAGAAACAGACCGGATAAACAGTTCTCTGCACCCAAATCCCGTGGGAGGGAGAGCTAAACCTTCAGAGAGGCAGACACGCCTGGGAAACCAGAAGAGACTGCTCCCTGCACACACATCTCGGACGCCAGAGGAAAAAGCCAAAGACCATCTGGAACCCTGGTGCACTGAAGCTCCCGGAAGGGGCGGCACAGGTCTTCCTGGTTGCTGCCACTGCAGAGAGCCCCTGGGCAGCACCCCACGAGCGAACTTGAGCCTCAGGACCACAGGTAAGACCAAATTTTCTGCTGCAAGAAAGCTGCCTGGTGAACTCAAGACACAGGCCCACAGGAACAGCTGAAGACCTGTAGAGAGGAAAAACTACACGCCCGAAAGCAGAACACTCTGTCCCCATAACTGACTGAAAGAGAGGAAAACAGGTCTACAGCACTCCTGACACACAGGCTTATAGGACAGTCTAGCCACTGTCAGAAATAGCAGAACAAAGTAACACTAGAGATAATCTGATGGCGAGAGGCAAGCGCAGGAACCCAAGCAACAGAAACCAAGACTACATGCCATCATCGGAGCCCAATTCTCCCACCAAAACAAACATGGAATATCCAAACACACCAGAAAAGCAAGATCTAGTTTCAAAATCATATTTGATCATGATGCTGGAGGACTTCAAGAAAGACATGAACACACTTAGGGAAACACAGGAAAACATTAATAAACAAGTAGAAGCCTACAGAGAGGAATCGCAAAAATCCCTGAAAGAATTCCAGGAAAACACAATCAAACAGTTGAAGGAATTAAAAATGGAAATAGAAGCAATCAAGAAAGAACACATGGAAACAACCCTGGATATAGAAAACCAAAAGAAGAGACAAGGAGCCGTAGATACAAGCTTCACCAACAGAATACAAGAGATGGAAGAGAGAATCTCAGGAGCAGAAGATTCCATAGAAATCATTGACTCAACTGTCAAAGATAATGTAAAGCGGAAAAAGCTACTGACCCAAAATATACAGGAAATCCAGGACTCAATGAGAAGATCAAACCTAAGGATAATAGGTATAGAAGAGAGTGAAGACTCCCAGCTCAAAGGACCAGTAAATATCTTCAACAAAATCATAGAAGAAAACTTCCCTAACCTAAAAAAAGAGATACCCATAGACATACAAGAAGCCTACAGAACTCCAAATAGATTGGACCAGAAAAGAAACACCTCCCGTCACATAATTGTCAAAACACCAAACGCACAAAATAAAGAAAGAATATTAAAAGCAGTAAGGGAAAAAGGTCAAGTAACATATAAAGGGAGACCTATCAGAATCACACCAGACTTCTCGCCAGAAACTATGAAGGCCAGAAGATCCTGGACTGATGTCATACAGACCCTAAGGGAACACAAATGCCAGCCCAGGTTACTGTATCCAGCAAAACTCTCAATTAACATTGATGGAGAAACCAAGATATTCCATGACAAAACCAAATTTACACAATATCTTTCTACAAATCCAGCAGTACAAAGGATAATAAATGGTAAAGCCCAACATAAGGAGGCAAGCTATACCCTAGAAGAAGCAAGAAACTAATCGTCTTGGCAACAAAACAAAGAGAATGAAAACACACAAACATAACCTCACATCCAAATATGAATATAAAGGGAAACAATAATCACTATTCCTTAATATCTCTCAATATCAATGGCCTCAACTCCCCAATAAAAAGACATAGATTAACAAACTGGATACGCAACGAGGACCCAGCATTCTGCTGCCTACAGGAAACACACCTCAGAGACAAAGACAGACACTACCTCAGAGTGAAAGGCTGGAAAACAACTTTCCAAGCAAATGGTCAGAAGAAGCAAGCTGGAGTAGCCATTCTAATATCAAATAAAATCAATTTCCAACTAAAAGTCATCAAAAAAGATAAGGAAGGACACTTCATATTCATCAAAGGAAAAATCCACCAAGATGAACTCTCAATCCTAAATATCTATGCCCCAAATACAAGGGCACCTACATACGTAAAAGAAACCTTACTAAAGCTCAAAACACACATTGCACCTCACACAATAATAGTGGGAGATTTCAACACCCCACTCTCATCAATGGACAGATCATGGAAACAGAAATTGAACAGTGATGTCGACAGACTAAGAGAAGTCATGAGCCAAATGGACTTAACGGATATTTATAGAACATTCTATCCTAAAGCAAAAGGATATACCTTCTTCTCAGCTCCTCATGGTACTTTCTCCAAAATTGACCATATAATTGGTCAAAAAACGGGCCTCAACAGGTACAGAAAGATAGAAATAATCCCATGCGTGCTATCGGACCACCATGGCCTAAAACTGGTCTTCAATAACAATAAGGGAAGAATGCCCACATATACGTGGAAATTGAACAATGCTCTACTCAATGATAACCTGGTCAAGGAAGAAATAAAGAAAGAAATTAAAAACTTTTTAGAATTTAATGAAAATGAAGATACAACATACTCAAACTTATGGGACACAATGAAAGCTGTGCTAAGAGGAAAACTCATAGCGCTGAGTGCCTGCAGAAAGAAACAGGAAAGAGCATATGTCAGCAGCTTGACAGCATACCTAAAAGCTCTAGAACAAAAAGAAGCAAATACACCCAGGAGGAGTAGAAGGCAGGAAATAATCAAACTCAGAGCTGAAATCAACCAAGTAGAAACAAAAAGGACCATAGAAAGAATCAACAGAACCAAAAGTTGGTTCTTTGAGAAAATCAACAAGATAGATAAACCCTTAGCCAGACTAACGAGAGGACACAGAGAGTGCGTCCAAATTAACAAAATCAGAAATGAAAAGGGAGACATAACTACAGATTCAGAGGAAATTCAAAAAATCATCAGATCTTACTATAAAAACCTATATTCAACAAAATTTGAAAATCTTCAGGAAATGGACAATTTCCTAGACAGATACCAGGTATCGAAGTTAAATCAGGAACAGATAAACCAGTTAAACAACCCCATAACTCCTAAGGAAATAGAAGCAGTCATTAAAGGTCTCCCAACCAAAAAGAGCCCAGGTCCAGACGGGTTTAGTGCAGAATTCTATCAAACCTTCATAGAAGACCTCATACCAATATTATCCAAACTATTCCACAAAATTGAAACAGATGGAGCCCTACCGAATTCCTTCAACGAAGCCACAATTACTCTTATACCTAAACCACACAAAGACACAACAAAGAAAGAGAACTTCAGACCAATTTCCCTTATGAATATCGACGCAAAAATACTCAATAAAATTCTGGCAAACCGAATTCAAGAGCACATCAAAACAATCATCCACCATGATCAAGTAGGCTTCATCCCAGGCATGCAGGGATGGTTTAATATACGGAAAACCATCAACGTGATCCATTATATAAACAAACTGAAAGAACAGAACCACATGATCATTTCATTAGATGCTGAGAAAGCATTTGACAAAATTCAACACCCCTTCATGATAAAAGTCCTGGAAAGAATAGGAATTCAAGGCCCATACCTAAACATAGTAAAAGCCATATACAGCAAACCAGTTGCTAACATTAAACTAAATGGAGAGAAACTTGAAGCAATCCCACTAAAATCAGGGACTAGACAAGGCTGCCCACTCTCTCCCTACTTATTCAATATAGTTCTTGAAGTTCTAGCCAGAGCAATCAGACAACAAAAGGAGATCAAAGGGATACAGATCGGAAAAGAAGAGGTCAAAATATCACTATTTGCAGATGACATGATAGTATATTTAAGTGATCCCAAAAGTTCCACCAGAGAACTACTAAAGCTGATAAACAACTTCAGCAAAGTGGCTGGGTATAAAATTAACTCAAATAAATCAGTTGCCTTCCTCTATACAAAAGAGAAACAAGCCGAGAAAGAAATTAGGGAAACGACACCCTTCATAATAGACCCAAATAATATAAAGTACCTCGGTGTGACTTTAACCAAGCAAGTAAAAGATCTGTACAATAAGAACTTCAAGACACTGAGGAAAGAAATTGAAGAAGACCTCAGAAGATGGAAAGATCTCCCATGCTCATGGATTGGCAGGATTAATATAGTAAAAATGGCCATTTTACCAAAAGCAATCTACAGATTCAATGCAATCCCCATCAAAATACCAATCCAATTCTTCAAAGAGTTAGACAGAACAATTTGCAAATTCATCTGGAATAACAAAAAACCCAGGATAGCTAAAGCTATCCTCAGCAATAAAAGGACTTCAGGGGGAATCACTATCCCTGAACTCAAGCAGTATTACAGAGCAATAGTGATAAAAACTGCATGGTATTGGTACAGAGACAGACAGATAGACCAATGGAATAGAATTGAAGACCCAGAAATGAACCCACACACCTATGGTCACTTGATTTTTGACAAAGGAGCCAAAACCATCCAATGGAAAAAAGATAGCATTTTCAGCAAATGGTGCTGATTCAACTGGAGGGCAACATGTAGAAGAATGCAGATCGATCCATGCTTATCACCCTGTACAAAGCTTAAGTCCAAGTGGATCAAGGACCTCCACATCAAACCAGACACACTCAAACTAATAGAATAAAAACTAGGGAAGCATCTGGAACACATGGGCACTGGAAAAAATTTCCTGAACAAAACACCAATGGCTTATGCTCTAAGATCAAGAATGGACAAATGGGATCTCATAAAACTGCAAAGCTTCTGTAAGGCAAAGGACACTGTGGTTAGGACAAAACGGCAACCAACAGATTGGGAAAAGATCTTTACCAATCCTACAACAGATAGAGGCCTTATATCCAAAATATACAAAGAACTCAAGAAGTTAGACCGCAGGGAAACAACCCTATTAAAAAATGGGGTTCAGAGCTAAACAAAGAATTCACAGCTGAGGAATGCCGAATGGCTGAGAAACACCTAAAGAAATGTTCAACATCTTTAGTCATAAGGGAAATGCAAATCAAAAACAACCCTGAGATTTCACCTCACACCAGTGCAATTGGCTAAGATCAAAAACTCAGGTGACAGCAGATGCTGGCGAGGATGTGGAGAAAGAGGAACACTCCTCCATTGTTGGTGGGATTGCAGACTGGTAAAACCATTCTGGAAATCAGTCTGGAGGTTCCTCAGAAAATTGGACATTGAACTGCCTGAGGATCCAGCTATACCTCTGTTGGGCATATACCCAAAAGATGCCTCAACATATAAAAGAGACACGTGCTCCACTATGTTCATCGCAGCCTTATTTATAATAGCCAGAAAATGGAAAGAACCCAGATGCCCTTCAACAGAGGAATGGATACAGAAAATGTGGTACATCTACACAATGGAATATTACTCAGCTATCAAAAACACCGAGTTTATGAAATTCGTAGGCAAATGGTTGGAACTGGAAAATATCATCCTGAGTGAGCTAACCCAATCACAGAAAGACATACATGGTATGCACTCATTGATAAGTGGCTATTAGCCCAAATGCTTGAATTACCCTAGATCCCTAGAACAAACGAAACTCAAGACGGATGATCAAAATGTGAATGCTTCACTCCTTCTTTAAATGAGGAAAAAGAACACCCTTGGCAGGGAAGGGAGAGGCAAAGATTAAAACAGAGACTGAAGGAACACCCATTCAGAGCCTGCCCCACATGTGGCCCATACATATACAGCCACCCAATTAGACAAGATGGATGAAGCAAAGAAATGCAGACCGACAGGAGCCGGATGTAGATCGCTCCTGAGAGACACAGCCAGAATACAGCAAATACAGAGGCGAATGCCAGCAGCAAACCACTGAACTGAGAATAGGTCCCCTATTGAAGGAATCAGAGAAAGAACTGGAAGAGCTTGAAGGGGCTTGAGACCCCAAAAGTACAACAATGCCAAGCAACCAGAGCTTCCAGGGACTAAGCCACTACCTAAAGACTATACATGGACTGACCCTGGACTCTGACCCCATAGGTAGCAATGAATATCCTAGTAAGAGCACCAGTGGAAGGGGAAGCCCTGGGTCCTGCTAAGACTGAACCCCCAGTGAACTAGTCTATTGGGGGAGGGCAGCAATGGGGGGAAGGTTGGGAGGGGAACACCCATAAGGAAGGGGAGGGGGGAGGGGGATGTTTGCCCGGAAACCGGGAAAGGGAATAACACTCGAAATGTATATAAGAAATACTTAAGTTAATAAAAAAAAAAAAAAAAAAGAAAAGCCGTCATGTGATTTTGCCACATAAACATATTTGGTAATTGAACAGAGTATCACGAGTTTAGTAGTACAGAGGCACAGTCATGTTGCTCCTGATAACAGTAAAGTCTCAGATCCCAGCTTTAAAGTACAGACAGCTCCTGCTAAAGGAATTCAGTGTGATTTTTCCCCCTGGTTTAGAGCCTGGAAGAAGTGAGCAGTATGTGTTAGCATAGAGCCTGCAAACATGGTGGCCCACTTTTAGTCCAATGAGAATGTTTTTCTCTCTGACTGTGACTTACTCCTGCTGGGCGGTAAATCAGCATTGGATTGCTTTTCAACATTTACAGAGAAAGATATTCTCAAAAGAGACTGTAAATCTTAAAAGGAGAGCTCAGCAAGATAAAAGTATGTAATAGTGTCGTATAATAATATTATTAAGTTAAGTAAAAGTTAAGTAAAAGCAGCACTGTTAAGGGAGGGATTGAGCCTTGGGGTTGTTTAGTGGGTTTGTGTGTGCCGAGCATGCAGTTAGCCCTGGGTCCAGGCTTTAGCACAAAAGCAGCAGAGAGGTAGAGTCGGATTGGGTCAGAATAATGTCCATTTACATTTAGCTTTACTGAGATTCATTCACTTGTCTCTGAAGTTTTATTTTGTCTTATTATAGTTTTGACATTATCTTCATATACATTGTTTTATCGATTTTTAGTATTTCCATGGTTTTAGTGGTGAAACTGCATTTGTATAGTACCGTGCTGTCGGGCTCTGTCCTGTGTTTCTGCTGACGCTGTTAGAGATGCTGCCATTTGTTCTCAGCCAGTTTACTGAGTGTCCTGTTAGTCGGGCTGCTCTCGCAGCTCAGTCATCTCTTCCTGCTGTGAAAAGAGGTGGACCTGTCTTGCTCTGTACCTTATGAAGTGAATTTCTGTGAGTCACAAAAGTCCTGTATGGCATAGAAAGTGTCATACATTTCCAGTGTCGTTTGAGGTCCACGGGGTACTCAATTGGTCTGAAGATTCTGGTCTAAGCAAGAAAAGTGTTCCCCAATTGAAACAAAATAAACTTCTTTTTTAGAAACTGTTTTAAAGCCACAGTGTCTACCCCAATTTCTTCTGCCCCACATTTGAATTGTTTTCTAAAGAAATTCCTGGACCCATTTCAGAGTTCCCTGTCTCTTTCAGTGCAAATACAGACGTGTCCAAATCCAGGGAAAAAACAAGCTGAGAGCCTAAGACCCATTGCCACAAAGCAGTAAATTAAGATAAATGGTCTCATTCAAAACAAATCTGAAATATCTTACTTTCTGGATAAATGTGTTAGCAACTGAAACTGTAAATATGTTGGTAAATTAAGTAGCAATGAGTATATTATCTCCACATTGAAGTTCTCAATTCTTCATTATCTGCTGTAGAGTACTAAAGGAGTAATCTGATGTTTGCTTTAAATCTGAAACGAGAACATTAGCTTCTGATAAAATAATGACAGTTGACTATTAAGATAAATGAAGCTGGGGGCTGGGGATTTAGCTCAGTGGTAGAGCGCTTACCTAGGAAGCGCAAGGCCCTGGGTTCGGTCCCCAGCTCCGAAAAAAAAGAACCAAAAAAAAAAAAAAAGATAAATGAAGCTGAAAATTATGAAAACATATTTCTCTTAGACTAAAAATAATTGGACAGTGTGTCTTGCCGTGCAGTACTTAGGAATTGCAGTTGTAAGTCAGCTCTCCCTGTTTATGTTTATGTATAGGTAGGTCTCAATGACCCATTTTCACCAAGGTGTGCTGTGTATTTTTTTTCCAGTGGGCAGTGCTGACCTGCGGACACTGCTTCTGTAATGAATGCACTTCAATTATAATTGAACAATACAGTGTGGGATCCCATCGAAGCTCCATTAAGTGTGCTATCTGCCGCCAGACCACATCACACAAAGAAGTCTCCTATGTCTTCACTTCAGAGAAGGCAAACCAAGAGGATGATATCCCTGTGAAGGTATGGTAGGTCAAGAACGTGCACAATCAGCAATGCCACAGCGATTAGTATCTAACCAAGTAAAGCATTAAAGAAAGTTGGCACAGCGAGTGTAGAAACCACTGTTCAGTATATCCACACTAGCTGGGGACTTCAGCCTTATCACCTGCTTCCTTGAGGGAGAGAGCGCAGCATATGCTACCTAATACCGTTAGCTACAGCTGTACCGGATGTAAAGTTCTGCCTTTCCCTGAAATGTATGCTGTTACTTTTCACGTCAGTCAGCTTCAGACAGGAGTATACCTCAGTGCTCGAATACTCGGTTAGCATGCTCAAGATACTGGGTTTACTCTTTAAATTGAAAAGGGGGTTTTTAAATCCAAATATATAGTTGTTAAAGTTTGGTTTTTTGTTTGTTTGTTTTTTAAAGCTTTCTACTTATTTAGTCTAAACCAAGAGAAAATAGATGGGTTCTTGGCATTAGCTGATTGTTACAGGGATGACACAGTATGCTTTAAAACTCTGTGGACTGACATTTCAGACGACAGATAAAATTGAGTTTATATCCTTAACTTTTACATGTTTTATTCAGAATCAAAAATTACTAATTCAGGGTACAAATAGGGTCCACTGGACTTTCTACCGCAAATGTGTTCACTTATTAAAAAACCCTTACTAGGGGTTTTCGTTGCTTATTTTTCTTACATGTGCTTTTACATATCTTTCTAATCAGACTTGGTCAAAAGGTAAATTTACATGTAAATTTAATAGGCGGGAGGGGGGGAGGCAGCTGTACAGAGAAGACAATGGCAATACTAATGCTTAGGCAGGAAGTACAGTCTTCCTCAATGGTTACTCCCTCTGGGCTCTTGACACTCTTAGATTTTAAGAATGTGTTTCTGAGTAGATTGAGGGCAAGTTGAAATTACTGACAGAGGTAGGTATTTATTAGAGTGTTATCCCTCCTAAGAAACCAACAGTTCGGCTAAAGGTTTGGTAGTTGCTTTTCGAGTAAACTTTAAAGTGTGAGTCACATTGCTGTTCCCAGAATTGAAGTGACTTTCCATTCATTCTCTCCACGCATACTTAACATATTGGTGCACTGTGCCCCGGGATTGGTCTAGGCCTTGTGGATGCAGTACACAGTCAAGACATGGTTGCTGTTCCCATTTATCTTATAGTTTGATAGTAGGAATGTAGAAGAGCTTGAATTACAGCAAAAAGTAAAGACATTAAACAATGATATTTTGTAATTATGATAAATACTACAAAATTAAAGACAACCTGACCTTTCTGAGGGAATGACTTTTAAGCAACAGGATGTAAACAATAAGTAGATTGGCCAACATGGGAAGAGGTAGAACTGATCTTGCTGAAAGGATATTCCCAGACTGAAAAAGAACTCACAGTATGTGAACAGACCAAGATAGACAAGCCTCATACAGAAATGAGTGGCTGCAAAGCAGTGGGCAAAACTGAAAATCAAAGGAAGGGCAAATGAGGCAGGCACTCGGGCTCTAAGTCTCACCAAGATCTTCCTTGCTACAGTCTACAGAATCAGTTAAGAGGGATAGAAAAGAACACACGTGGGAAAAATTTAGATGTATTCAGGAGACCACAACAGTTGTGTAGAAGCTTTAGGTTAGTGACAGTGGAGTTGGAAAAAGGTAGGTATGTTCCAGGGATGCTAATATAACCAGCATTGGCAGGTATAGCACAGGAGACACCCTGGATTCTGGTGTGAAAAATCAAACTGCTGATAAATCAAGACTTGTAACCACAGAGGCAAGTATAGAAAGACACTACTCTGTTGTCTAATTGTATGCAAGATAAAAGAATCTAAAGCACGTTTAAGCTCCAATAAAAAAATAAACAGGAGTCAGTGAGAGGACACAGCAGGAAAAGGTACTTGCTGTCTAGCCTAACAACCTGAGCTCTATCCTGAGACCTGCATGGTGGAAGGAGAGAACAGATTCCCCAAGTTGTCCTCTGTCCATATGTGCACTGTAGCATGCATGTGTGCACACATGCACACACTCAAAAATAAAAAGATAACCTCAAGATAGGAAAAAAAACATAATCCGTAATGGTAGACTCTTGAAAAACAGAGTATTAGCTTATAAAGTAGAGATCTTAATGAATCCAAATAGTTATAGGTTGGGCTGTTGAGCAAACTAACTGTAAGGGTATGTGTGTCTTTATCTGGAATGGGATAGTTTAGGTGAGGTAAAGGAACATGATGCTAGATAAGACTTGAATGTATATATAGACAGCATACAATGAGTCTCAATCTGAGGTATATATTGATTTTAAATTAGGTACCCAAGTGCTGAACAAATGAAAGACGGTGTTACTAAATGATACCAAGGAAAGAGTTAGAGGGGAACTGAGTCTCCCGAGGATAGTGAGAATGCAAATTTATTTGTCTTTGGGACTAAAGAAAGGAAATATTGATGCTCAGAACACAAAGGAAAATAAGCATTTTATATTTAAAAGGGTTCCCAAGAAAGTAGTATGATCAGAGGACAGCTAGGCTCTAGTAACAGTGAGAAAGAACAATGTTTCCACAAGTTTAAAGCAATAATCTATCTACATATGTGTGGTGACAGTGATAATGGTCTTAAGGCACTTATTCTGCCAATAAAACATCCAAGATGGTAAGGAGGTAAATGGGAGGGTGGATACACTCATGTGAGCTGTAAGGAGGTAAACGAAGGGTAGATACACTCGTGTGAACTGTAAGGAGGTAAACGGGAGGGTGGATACACTGTGTGAGCTGTAAGGAGGTAAACAGGAGAGTGGATACATTGTGTGAGTTGTAAGGAGGTAAACAGGAGGGTGGATACACTGTGTGAGCTGTAAGGAGGTAAACAGGAGAGTGGATACATTGTGTGAGCTGTAAGGAGGTAAACGGATACACTGTGTGAGCTGTAGTACAGTTTGGGAAGGGTTAAGTGAGGAAAGGATCATGACCTAAGACTAATGTAGTCTGTCTCTGAATTTCTTGGATGAATGTGTTATAAAATTATTTGTTAAGAAGTTGCAAAGTGGGGCTGGAAAGATGGCTCAGCTGTTAAAGGCTAGGCTCACAACCAAAAATATAAGATGTTGCAAAATGAGGTGTGTGATTGGAGCAACCCAGAGGCCAACCTTGAGGCTTTGTGGTCAGTGTTCTACTCCTAGAATTGTCCTTCCCGGTCCCTTCCACTTTCTCCATACTTTTGTATTTCTTTCCCTCTTCTCCTACAGGTGCTATCAGTTTTCTTTTCTCTCTCTGCTTTTAGCTGCCGGTTTGCCCACAGCCACAAATGGTGCTGGTGGATAAGATGAGGCAGCTCACACTTACACAGTGAAAACAGTAATGACAGCACCAGGAGCCAATATGCAGCCAAACTCTTGCCGGCCTTGTGCTGGGAGGTTTAGCAGGAGGTTGGTGTAGCTGCCAGTAAAGTGCGCAGCTGTGGCAGAGTCACTGACCCATCAGCCCAAACACCTGTCTGTGTGTGGCAGCTTTCCTCTGCACAGTCCAGTTACGTCTGCAGCCCTGTTGGGAAGGAGATGTCAGTGCTTAAATACTGCTAAGTTCTCTTGCTGCTGCATGTCTTTCATGGCTGTCCGAACACATGTATTAAACTGTCTTATTTAGAAAACTAAAAGCTAGAGACTTTAGTAAAGATAGTTTTTCCTACCATTAACACAAACATGCTTATATTTCTTTTTTTATTAAGCATGACTAAATATTTTATGTATTAGATAGGCCAGTCTCATCCTCTTCCACTTTCTCACTTTAATTCTTACCACATTTGTGTTTGTTTCTGTCTGCTTCTTCTGTCACCATTTGTGTCTGCCACTTCTGCCTGTTTTTACCTGTCACCTCTTTGACTCTGTCACATTTATACTCTACTGTCTGTCACTCCATCTTTCAAACATCTGCTTAATACGTTTTTAGAGTCTATCCTACTTTTCAGACTTGGTCCCTACAACTTCTAAACCTGAAGATTCTTTTATTGTCAAATTTTGGTACTTAATAAACAATATGAATATGTAAGTTTCTATATCCTTAAGGTTTCTTCATTTCACTCTTAAGTATTCATACAAGAATTTTGTACATAGCAGACAATATGACAGCATAATAATGCTTAATCCTGTAACTTGAGATCATATAAAAGATATTCAGAGAATGCAAAACTGGTAATAAATAGCCTTTGTTATTTTGTTTCTAATGATATTTTTGGAAATAGGAGATTTCACAGTATAAGGCATGCTGTGGATTAAACATAGACATAAGATATTGAGCTCACCAGTATCCCTTTGGTGTATACACTTAAATAAAAATTGTATCATCTGTAGCAACAGAGATAGTATTCCTAAGTGACCTTGGAACCTACTGGGCATGTTACAAAGTAAACAAAATTCCCCTTGCAAGTTCTGACAACTGCAAGGCACTTTGGATGTGGTGAAGTAGGCCTCCTGGCAGAACATAGTGCCGTGTGGCCGTGCCATGTGGCCTGTGTTTGGCAGGGTTTCGTACAAGCACTTCTGCTGGTGTAAACCCAGCCCTGATACTGAACAGGATTCTAAGTATATAAGTTTCTACTCACTGCAAAATATTAAGCATAGATAGACACAGCCAAACAGCTCCCTTGCCAGCCACCCACCACACTTGTACTATTACTTCATCATCCTACATTCTGAGTACCTCATAGTTAGCCAGTGTGCTTTAGAAATTGGCTTTTCAGACTCTGTCTCAATGAGATTGGCCTCATTGAAGATGGGTTATGATTCAGGATCTTTGGTTTTAACAAAGCATATCTACTAAGAGAAGTCTCATACAACTTTGTAGAGAAAATACTGTATTTATATTCCTATTCCAAGACAGTCAGTATAGCAATAAGGTTTATAGAATTCTGGGTATATCATCACACTGTGTTTTTTTTTCCTTCCCCCTCCCCTCAAGTTATCAAAAGTTGGCTTGTTCATACTTTCAAACATGTAATTAAACATCTGGGTAGAAAAAACTAATTAAAAATTGTGAGTTTGGGGTTGGGGATTTGGCTCAGTGGTAGAGCGCTTAAGGCCCTGGGTTCGGTCCCCAGCTCCGAGAAAAAAAAAAATTGTGAGTTTGCTTAAAGTGAGTATACAATAACTTAATAAATCAAATCTATACCTAATTGTATTTAAATGTGTGGATCTAAATATCTATATGAGCTATCATGTATATTATCATACATCAGTGTTAACTGATAAATTGAAAATGGTACTGATGTTTTTGTTTAAATAGTATAAGTAGATGAAATTCTAATTGTCAAAAAGAAAGTTTCTGTTCGATGTCCCAGTTAACAGTTATAGTTCTGAATAGTCAGTTTGTAGTCATGCTGAAGGTTGGCCATGCCATACAACAAATTGGACACACAATAGAGACTGAAGATGTAAAGTATAAATTACTTTTATCTAATTATCTCTTTGCAAAACATAGTCCTACTTCTGTCTTAGTTAGGGTGTTATCGCTATGAAGAGACACCATGACCAAGGTTATACTTAAAAAGGACAATATTTAATTGGGGCTGGCTTACAAGTTCAGAGGTTCAGTCCATTATCATCAAGGTTGGGAGCATGGCAGCTGGAGAAAGAGCCGAGAGTTCTGCGTTTTGATAGGAAGGCAGCCAGCAGGAGAGTTACTCTTCCTTACTGGGTAAAGATTTAGCACTAGGAGCCCTCAAAGCCCACCTCCACAGCAGCACACGTCATCCAACAAGGCCACACCTCCTAATAGTAGGACTTTTCACGGGCCAAGCATATTCAAGTACCACAGTCCTTGGACTGTTAACACTGTTAGAATGTAAAGAGGCATTGTTCTTGAGGTTCTCTACCCTATCCTAAGCATTACACCTGCACGCAATAGGCACTCAGTAAATATGTGCCTGGATGTTATAAAATATCTCTTTGATCCCAATGTGATTGTTAGCTTTTTTACAGATAGTAACTTATGTCTGAAATAATTCTGCAAATCGTGTTAAAAACTGGATCATGACTGTGAGGCCTCACGTATAAAAGACCGCACCCAGCCTAGAGAGAGTCTCCATTGTGCTTTGTGACCTGACACATAAATGGGTGAGGAAGCCAGCAGTCCTTCCTGCCTGTGCTTGAGACTTCTCCTGCTTTGTGAGTCAGTCAGACAAGCTTCAAAACATGACTGCTCTGCTTCTTGCAGCAGCATGGGTTTTACCTTTGTGAACAGGGGTGAACAGAGAGACATGACAGCTCAGTACCAGGAAAGAGCTAGCCTATTCCAAATGGAAAAGTACAGGGTGAAAGTCAAAAATACCAAAATAGGAGCTGACTTTCTCCTGCACCATCATGAGAGCATTCCTGTGCAAGTTACAAACCTCTAAGGGAAGCTATGGAAAAATATATTACCATGCAGTACCGTCGCAGTTGTTCAAATTACTCACTAGAGAACATCTTTTTCCTGATCGTGTACTAGAGGAAACTAAGCTGTCAATATGTCATCATTGAAATTACATTTCTCAGAGGAAACTTTCAAAAACAGCCTTAAGAATGTTTAATTCTCATATATATAAATTTTCAAAAATCACTCCAGGTAATGACTTCAAGAATAAAATGTTTCTGTGCTGTGAATGCCCCATATCTAGTAAAGGTAATCTTACCCTCTGAGCTAGGTACATATTGGGCATCCATGGGCAGTGAGGGTTCTGTACGTACAATGGCCTGTAGAAGGAGGTAGTGTGTTGGTCCAGAGGCAGCTCACTGTAGTATATGGACACGTGGTAATATCACTGGAGTAGTGCATTAAAAATCCTAGAAATATAGACCTCCCACTTCTTCCCCTAAAACCCAATTTATGGTTGATTAAAAAATACAGGAAGATAGTTCTTAGATGTTTACTAAAAATAATAAAATAATGGAAAAATAAGCATCTTGAAGATGTCATAAAGTAAAAACTGGTGTTTACCCCCATTCTTATTTTACTCTATTACTCTAGAGTAATATAAAATAAAATATTATTCTCACTTCACTCTAATAATGTGAATCATTTCTGATTTTAGTTTCAGGGATAGCCTGTATGACCATCAATACATATAAGTTTTTTCTAGCTGTGGTCAGAATCCACTGACTTTTCTCTTTAAAATATAAAGAAATTTGTATAAGTATTCTTCTGCCTTCTTCCTGTTGAGTATGTTTAATTTTTTAAATAGATTTGTATATATGTGTGTGTGTTTAAGATTTATTTTATGTATGTGAGTACACTGTCGCTGTCTTCAGACACACCAAAAGAGAGCATCAGATCCCATTACAGATGGTTGTGAACCACCATGTGGTTGCTAGAAATTGAACTTAGGACCTCTGGAAGAGCAGTCAGTGCTCTTACTATAATTTGCTGATAGCCATGTTTTATTATATAAGTACAGATATATCTATATGCAGAAAAGAATAGTAGCACATGCAGTGTTATAATGTAAATTTTGTCATCATAGGATCAAGTAGAAAGATTAAAGTTACACATCAAAGAGTATCTAACTAGTCTTATACCACTGAGCTTTGCCTTCAGATAGGTTTTCGGGACATTAGGTGTGTAATGGGATTCTTCTAACATTGGTTATATGAATGTATAATGTATTTGATCATTTTCAACCCCAATCCTCTCTTGTCCTCCCCATGCCTACTCATCCCCTTCATAGAATTGTCTAAGCACCCAAATCTAATTTTCTTTCTAATTACTTTCTGTTTTCTAAGGCAACCTTACTCAGTATTTATCCATGAAACCATCATTAACATTCTTCATTCTCTGTGTTAGACAGCTTCAATAAATTTTGCCAAAAAATATGAATGACCAGTTTTAGAGTTCTTAGCTTTTTAATCATGAATTCATTTTGCCTTTACTCTAAAGTGATATTTCCTCTGCACTAGAACTTGACTAGATGTGTTGCTTATATACTACACTCTACATTTATTTTACATGCATGAAATATCTATTAATATGTAATAGGTATAAAATCTTTAAAAATATGACTTCCTTATTTACGTAAGTAGTCCAAACACAAATGTCATTTTTTTGTTTGCTAACAGATCGTGTTGTCTTTCTCTGGTGTACTTTAGAACTTTTAACCTATAAGTCTACAGGTGGAGTTAGTAGAGTCATTGGAATCCCTAAGTGGGAGGTGAGGGGGAATAGACCTCAAACTCACACACGTATTTCTCCCTTCCTCCTTCCTTCCCTTCCTCTCTCCCTCCCCCCTTCTTTCCTTTCCTCTCCCTTATGCCCCTCTCCCCCTTTCTCTATCTTTGTCCTGTCTCTGAGTCTTTCTCCCTCTTCTACTCCTTACCTCTCTCCTCCACCCCACTCTCTTAACCCCACCCTGGTGATGTAAACAAAAAGACTAGGTACAATGGGCTATGCTACGTGCAATGAGCTCACTGTTGAGCATCACGAATTGGCATGCCCTACTTCCAACTGTGAACCCCACGTTATTTACATTTATTTGAAGTTATTAAAAATACAAAGCAGTGATTTTTTTTGTTTGAGTAATTTTATTTATTCAAATCAAGTCGAGTAGTCTGTTGATACTGCAGCAAGGAGATCTTGAATGTCTTCCACTTCCTTGCCTCTCTTTTTATAAGGGATCTCAGCAGATAGGAGCAGATGTGAAGGAACCAGAGTTAAGTCAACTATGATGTGTCTTTCCATTCCATGTATGTGGTGGTTTGAATATGTTTGGCCCGGGGAGTGGCACTATTTGGAGGTGTGGCCTTGTTGGAGTAGGTGTGTCATTGTGGGTGTGGGCTTTAAGACCCTTATCCTTGTTTCCTGGAAGCCAGTCTTCTGCTAGTAACCTCCGATGAAGATGTAGGACTCTCAGCTCCTCCTGCACCATGCCTGCCTGGACACTGCCATGCTCCCGCCTTGATGATAATGGACTGAACCTCTGAACCTGTAAGCCAGCCCCAATTAAATGTTTATAAGTTATCTTGGTCATGGTGTCTGTTCACAGCACTAAAGAAGTTGGTATCAGGGACTAGGGTATTGCTGTGATAGGCCTGACCAAGCTTTTGCTCAGTAGAATGCGGATTTGGGGACTTTGGATTTGGGAAGCTATGGAATGCTTTAAATGGGGCTTAATGAGCCATGCTAATAGGAATATAGAAGACTGTGTTGCTATGAGTGATTTGAACGGTTTGAACTGTGCAGACCTGGCCCAAGAGGTTTCAGTGGAGAACTTCAGTATGTAGCCTCGAGGGTTTTTTGGTGATACTTTGATGAAGAACATGGCTTCCTTTTGCCATTGTCTTTAGAGTCTGCCTGAGGCTAAGGTGAAGAGACTCAGATTAATTGCCCTGACAAAGGAAGTCTCAAAAGTGCCCATCATAGACTGTGTTTTCTGGTTAAACCACATAAAGAGCATTTTGAATAAGCATAGCAGGCTGATAAAGGAAAAATATAAAACATTTTGAGTATTAAAGGGACACAGCTGAATCCTGTGTTCAAGGATATTAAATTGAATTAAGGAATCGATAATCTTGGTGCAAGATCCCAACCAGCTCAGTTCAGGTACAGGCATGGTGGTGCATACTGTAATCCCAGGAGACAGAACCATGCAGATATCTGAGTTCAAGGTCAACTTACAGAGCAAGTTCCAGGAGAGCCAAGCTTAGTCAGTGAGGGAGTTGGAACACAGAAAGCTGGTGATATAGAAAAAGGGGGGCCATGTTCCAACCTGAGCAAGCAGCAGAACATGGCAGCTTCGGCCATGTGGCCCTGGCTTTAGAGTCAAGAATAGAAGGGACTATTGGGGCAATTGATGCTGGTGAGCTGGAGCTGAGGAATTAGCAGTGATTAAGAAGAGACCAGCATCACTGTGACAGGCCATGGAAGGCCGTTGGTGAAAGTGCATCCTAAGTTGCAGTTGACAGACCAGGACTCAAAGGGTCATGCAAAAGACTTGAGGTTTGGCACCATGAAGAGAGCCTATGAGCCTGTTGGTGAAGCCTAGTTGCAGCAGAAGATCCCAGCATATTGGAGATGCCAGTACCATGGCCTGACCACCAAGAACAGCAGCAGTGGAGTGAGGTCAACCAGACCCTAGATTGCTACAGATTAAAGATCTGGAAAAGTGATGTCAGCCCTTTAGAGGACCCCAGAAGATCATGTATGGAACAAGAAGCTATAAAGTTGACGTTGACTTGGAGACTCCCAAGATGTTAGAGATGCCAGAGCTCTTGGATACCTGCTGAGGAAAGCTGCTAATGGGGAGTGGAACCAGCCCAGGAGGAAGAAGTTTGTTGCAGTCAACACAGAAGAAAAAGGAGTTGAAGATGTGAAGAATGCTTTGATATCAGACATGCAGATGCAGAGTTTGGAGTTTGCCCAGCTGGTTTCCTGTATTTCTTTGGGGATCACAGTTTAGTGATTACATGAATCTCAGAAGAGACTGAACTTTGGACTTCTAATGTTATTGAGACTGCTACAGACTATGGGGACTTTTGAAGTTACACTAAATGTTGTACATTATGTTATGTTTAGGTATGGCCTGCATAGAGTCATAGGCGTGAACAAGCCTATAGGGGCCAAGGAGTGGAATGTAGTGGTTTTAGTATATTTGGCTCAGGGAGTGGCATAGTTTGAGGTGTAGCTTTGGAGTAGGTGTGTCACTGTGGGTGTGGGCTATATAAGACCTTAGCTGCCTGGAAGCCAGTATTCTGCTAGTAACCTCAGAGGAAGATGTAGAACTCTCAGCTCCTCCTGCACCATGCCTGCCTGGACACTGCCATGCTCCCGTCTTGATGATAATGGACTGAACCTCTGAATCTGTAAGCCAGCCCCAATTAAATGTTGTCCTTTATTAGACTTGCCTGGGTCATGGTGTCTGTTCACAGCAGTAAAACCCTAACTAAGACACTGCATAAAGATTTTTTTTGGGGGCTGGGGATTTAGCTCAGTGGTAGAGCGCTTACCTAGGAACCGCAAGGCCCTGGGTTCGGTCCCCAGCTCCGAACAAAAGAACCAAAAAAAAAAAAAAAAAAAGATTTTTGTTTTGTTTTGTTTTGTTTACTATCCTTGCATTCTTCTCTCCACAGAGCACCTTATCCCAGAATTCCATTAGTATAGCAGTTTTATTCTAGATGAGCAAGGATGGCCAAACTTCTAAGCCAGACACTCTCTCATTGCATTTTTGTTATAATTCTATTAGTCCACTAAACATGTGGCAGGAAACACTGTTCTTTCAATCCTTTCAGCACGGTAAACATTTTAACTCAGAATTTAAATTCTTAAGAGTTTTGCAGGAAGAATGTATAACTATGACGTTCTAATCTGATTAAAGTAAGTCATACCTATTAGAATAAGAATCTGCTGACATTTATGATTTAGAGATATGCTACTACATGTCATCTAGGCCAAATTTCATAGGAAATTCCCTTTGTTAGACTTTGATGCTGATATATTTTTGTTAATTTTTTTATATGTTTTACTTTCTGCCAAAAATGTAGTTTATTCTCTATTACACTTAATAGAAAGGTTTGAGGCCATTTCTTTATTATTAACCATGTTACTATTTTGCCTGCTGACTTCATGTCTTGAGTGGAAAACAGAAGCAGACGCTATGAGCATAATATCTAAAGCTTTTGTCTCATCCCAGTTCATGGAAGCATTACTCGTTCACAGCAGCCGAGACATAGAATCAGCCCAAGTGTCCACACTCATGACTGGATTAAGGAAATGCAGTACCATTGCTAGGAAGATGGCTCAGTGGTTACAGTGCATGCCACACATGAGGGCCATAGCTCAGATTCTCAGAACCCCCACACATGCCAGGTGGGCATGGCAACTTGCCTGATTCCAGCCTTGGAGGGTAGAGAGGGGATTCCCTGAGGAAGTTGGCTTTCTCGGTGTGCTCTGGATCTGACTGTGAGATGTGCATCCACACTTGCAGAGATGATTGTGTTAGTACTTTTCTGTGCCCTTTTTTTACTTCAGCAATCTGTTGTTGTCTAGAGCATTTTCTTTTGACTTAACGAATTACAAGTTTTTAATGAAGATATGTTCACAGAGGCAATGAACTTTCAACTTATCATCTTACAAGGCAAAGGACTAGCAGTGTGGCATGTAAGTAGAGTGTGGCCAGCATGCACATGGCCTTGGCCGTGCTATGAAAGCAGCAGTTGCCACGGAGCCAAAAGTTCCATTCCTAATTATATAACCAAGAAAATGGAAAGCATACGCCATTAGAGTATCATTTATAATAATTTATAATTTAAATGTCTAAAAAATAGTCTAAAGTATGAAATGTTTTATCTTAGCCAAGCACAGCAGCTCATGCCTGTAATTTTATCACTTTCGAATCTGAAGCAGGAAGAGAACTGGTGTGAGATCAAGGTCAGCTGGGCTACATTGTGAGGTCTTGGCTCTGGTTTCCTCTGGAGAGATGAAGCTACGTAAACACAGTTCTGACACTATGTACTTGTTCTGTTTGCAAATCTATGAAGGGCGTGCAGACTCAAAACAGGAGCCATAGAGACACAGGGTTCCGGACAGTCCTTCCCACTAGCCTTTCCCCCTCTGTAGTTCTTGGGAAGAGAGCTTTTGGTTTCTAGACACAGTTATTCTTAGTAATTGAATTGGGACTCAAATGGCTCAGAACCTATGAGGATTTTTTTGAGAACCTTTGAACATCTTGAAATGTTGCTTATAAAAAAATTTTTTTCTGTTTCTCTTGGTCTTTGAGAAAGAAACAGCTCACTAGATAAAAGGACTCGTGTTTATCCTGTACTTTGCTTAGCGTATATTTCTTACGTGTGTTGGCATGAATCTGCATGTGGTGGTAAGAGGACAATGTGTTTGTAGGTTAGAAGGATAGAACTCTGTCTGGTTATCAGGCTTGTCAGCGAGTGCTTTCCCCACTGAGCCGTACCGGAAGTGAACCGCTTTCCAGGTGGCATGTTACAGGGTATATGGGTGGCTCTGTCCGAAGGTCGGAAGTCTCACTTTGTATTCATTTCCTGTTTTCTCTTTATTATGAAATCAGTAGTATGAGATAGTGCAGTCCCCTTAACATATTTTAAACCTTGTATGTATAATTGAGATGCTGTTTGTCTAAAAAATAAATATAAGTTCCTTATGTTAGCATGCAAATTTTTAGCCTTTTTTTTTTTCTTCAAAATATTGTCTTCCCATTAAATTAGGGTAACTTTCTTCCTTGTTTACCTGGTTTTTTTTTTTTCCTGTAAAAATAAATATATTGAGAGCATTGAGGAAAGGGTGAATGCTGCTGTGGCAGTCCATTTGCATTTGGCTTGTCCTCTTCTACACCTTGATTTAGGTCATGGTAGTGTGCATGTTTAAGATCTGAAAAGCCATTACTGATTGCTTATCCACTGGGGCTTAGGTTAAACACACTGACCATGGGTTCATCATTTGTTTATTCCTCAGGTTTTAAACCACTTTTCTATTTCCATATTCCTGTGATGCAACAGTTTTGAAAGATGAAAAATAAAACAGAAAAAATATCTTGTAAAGTGACTTTATCTGCCTGTGTGTTAGTGGACATCTTGTGTCTCTGTCATTGTCCATGGTCATGCCATTGCAAAGAAATTGTATTCATTGGTTGAATCCTTCAGTTTTCAAGGTGCCTTGAGTTTTCATTCTTTGTATTCTTACATTTCTAATCTTAAAATATCTGAAATGAAGAGAATAGTGAGGAAGGTTTTTTAATATCCATTCTGCTTCTTTATTGTAACAGAATTTAGTAGCTATAAAACCTAACTACACTGTGTGGTATCAAGATTGTATGACTTTCTAGAATGCATTTGTGTTCAGTTACCTGGATGTAAATTCTTTTAAGAAATCCTTATTCTTAGATTTGGGAGACACGGGAGACAGTGCATGACATGGCATGGGTGCAGAGTCAGGGACAGCATGTAGATATGACTGTCCGTCCTGTGAGCTCTGGGAAATCAAATTCAGGTCATCAGGCTCCTGGCAAGTATGCTTGCCCGCTGAGCTGGTAAACTCATTCATTTCTGCAATTAGACAGTAAAGAAAATCCCCAGTAAACACAAAATAAAGATTAAGCACATATATATTTGCCAAGCTTTTATATATTTATATATGTATATAAAATTGTATTTATATAATTGCTCTGTTATAAATAGTTTGAATGAAGTGGTTTATACCAATTTTCTTTCCTTGCTTAACTAGGTTTTGTTTGGTGCTAATGTATTTCCCTCTTTGTGTTCAAAGGGTAGCCATTCTACAAAAGTGGAAGCTGTGGTCAGAACTCTGATGAAAATACAACTTAAAGATCCGGGGGCCAAAGCGCTCGTTTTCTCAACGGTATAATCAAGGCTTTCTGCTTCAGTCTAGCTGGTCTTCTGCCTCTAATAAGTGTCTATCTGAGTACTACTTATAAATACCTGCTGATATAGAGCTAAGACTCAGAATTAATGCCATTTCTTTCTGTGTCCTTATGTTTAGAGAAATGTGATGATACTTTATAAAGGCAGTTCCTATCACTACATATTTTTATTAAAATTAAATTTTAAATTGATGTCATTTAGAGATATTTTTGATATTTGAAAAGTTAGAATCTGTAACCTTCAAAGATTCACTCACAAGTGAAATGGTCTATTTAAGAAAAAGTAGTTAATGTACTATAAGTAAATTGTTATTTATAAATATACTAAAATTCTAGTTTTACATTTAAAAAGATGAACTATATCTATTAAAGACACCGCTGTTTTAAACGTTTTCAGTGATGTCTGTATTTTATTATATTACTGTTGTACAGTATTTGATGGGGAAGTGCTGTCCCCACAGAGCTGGTGTTGCTGGTTCCTCTGAGCGTTTGGGTTTGCTCACTTAACTGAAGTATGAAAGATATTGTGGCTTAATTATGATTTATTCCCTCCTCAAATCTCTCTGGCCGAAAGCTGTGTGTAAACACTTTTTTCTCACTTTGATGTTCTAGTGGCAAGATGTGTTAGATATTATTTCAAAAGCTCTCACGGACAACAACATGGGATTCACACAAATCAGTCGCATTAAGACATTCCAGGTGTGTCAAGTTTCCCTCCTGTTTTTAACAGATCAGGTGCAAACTGATCTGCCGTTCTCTAGCTGCCTTAGCTTATCTTCTGTTCTGAACCCTATAAGAAGGTTTTAAGTTCTTGATTATTCATGAAATTAACATTTTAAAACAAGATAAAAAATACAATAGATATTTTTTATCTAGACAATCTAAAGATTCTCTCTCTCTCTCTCTCTCTCTCTCTCTCTCAGAAAAAAGTACATGTGGTTAAAATTTTGTTTATATCAAATTTAATAGTCACACCTCTAATCTGATACATACCACATACAAGAACAGCTGAAAATACAGTAGATTCCTATCTTACCTAACATTAATTTCACATTGTTTTCTTTTCCCTCACTTTCCTCTACACTCGCACAGTTCAGTTTTCATGTAACACATATATCTATGATGTTACATACCACTACATGCTATAAAAGCAAAAGTGTATGATTATCTTCAAAATCAAGAAAAACAACTTTCCAGTTCCAAAAGTTGGTGGATTAGCATTTAATCTTCACTGCCATGTTCATCTTGAGCTATAACATAACTGCTCTTATTTTAATCAATCCAGCTAAAATTAAAATGTACCTTTCTTCTTTTAGGAGAACCTTTCAGCATTTAAATATGATCCCCAGATCAATATTTTGCTGCTGCCCCTGCATACAGGCTCTAATGGATTAACTATCATTGAAGCCACTCATGTCCTCCTGGTGGAACCGATACTGAATCCTGCCCATGAGCTTCAGGCCATTGGGAGAGTGCACCGAATTGGACAGACAAAGTAAGGGCGAAAGTTGGCACTTATTACCTTGCTTCAGGTTATGAGGAACTAATTCAACATTTAAATTCTTTATGTTTATCATACCCTGTGTGTTTCTTAAGGGTACATTACCTGAACTCTCCCTTACATGAAATGTTTGGGACCAGAAATTGTTTAGGGTTTTTTGTTTTTGGATTTTTTGTTTTTGTTTTATTACAGCCTGGAGTGTTTGAAGAAAGGGTCTAAATTTAAACATAAGATTGATTTATGTTTCTTTCACCTTGTACATCGTCTGAAAATAATTTTATACATTATTTTTAGTATTTATTTTAGCTACAACCGATCACATGAAGTCAGATGTGGAAATTTCCACTATGTTACATGTCTGCATGCTCTGTGGCACTTGGATGCGCGTGCGCACACACACACACACACACACACACACACAGTGAATGAACCAATAAGTCAATGTAGTTAAAGATGGTTTGGTTAGGTGCAGTAATAAAGTCATTATTTATGATATGAACTTCTTTATCCAAATACTAGATTGTGAGAATCTGTAACTTGGCTTCCTAGTTATTACCTCATGGGTATTAGAGGCCTTGAATGTCTGAAGACATACAAACACACACACAAAAACCACACACTAAGCCCTTATTTAGTAAGTATTACTGAGCATCTAAACTATGTCAGCCATTGTGCTACATGCTAAAGATTCCAATCATATAAGACATAATCTATTCCCATCTAGAAACACACATAAAAGGACACTGTGTAGCACAAGTAAAAGATGATTTAAAGTTTATGAACAAGAACAATATGCTTTGTGTTCTGAATAAAGGCATTAGGCTGAAGTTAGGCTAGAAAACTATTGTGGAAGAGTTGCGTGTGTAGAAAATAAAGGGCAGATAAGCTGATATTTCCTAGAATTGTAAGCAGTTTGGAACTGCTGAGGTAAAACACGAGAAGTAGTAAATAAAGTTTGACATGCCAGAGTCAAAAATCTAGATTGTTGCATAAACTTCAGCTTGAAACCAATACAGCTTTAATTTTAAGAGAAAAAGAGACAGATTCAGTATTTAAATTACTTTTCTCATTGCTGTGGCAAACATCACACAAAAGTAGCTAAGGAAGGGCTTATTTGGCTCATGGTTTTGGGAGTATAGTGGGAAATTCAGGGTGGCAGAAACAGGAAGTAGATAGTCAGTCGCATTGCAGCCACAGTGAGGAAACACTGACAGATGAGTGCTGATTCTTATTCTTGACCTCAGCTGTCTACATTCAGGATGGGTCTCCCTTCTGTACACATGTCTGAAACCTTTGTGGAACTGCCCATATAGATGTACTGACAGTGGTGTTTCTATGGTAATTTTAAATCTCATCAAGTTGATGATCAAGATAAGCCTTTGCACTCTTCCAAAAGACCCTAAATAAAATGTGGCAAAGTAGCATAACTTTGATCCATACAGGGTTCTGAAGTCCTTCCAATATCATTTAGAATGCAGTTGAATTTAGTCTCCATGTAAGTGCAGGTATGTACGTGCAGTTGTGCACTGAGGGCAGAAGGCAGTTCTCCACTTCCATTGTGGAGGCAACCGACTTGCACTTTGGTGGTTTGCGTATTGTAGGTCAGCTGGCCTCTGATACGCTGCATCTCACTTTCTTTTTTATTTAATGTGGGCGCTGGGCTGGAGAGATGGCTCAGTGGTTAAGAGTACTGGCTGCTCTTCCAGAGGTCCTGAGTTCAGTTCCCAGTGCCACATGAGTGTTCACAACCATCTATGACGGGATCTGATGCCCTCTTTTGGCATGCAGGTGCATATGCAGCATAAAATAAGTATACAAAGTAAAAAAACCTAGTGCTAAGGACCAAGCTGAGGTTGTTGGTTAAAGTTTATCAAGCACGTTTTACTAGTTGAGCCATCTTGCCAGCCCTAAACACTGACCTTTTGTTATACCAGCATCTTCCTAAACCGTAGACGGACTTGTGTCAGATTTAGAAGCCTAAGGTCATTAAGTCTGTTGCTCCCCAGGAAGTAGCCTTTCCTTTCATGTTTAAGCGACTACCTTAGTCCTTAGTCTCCTTCCCAGTGACAGTCTAGCCTCCCACAGAGCAGAGCACCTCGTCGTTCCATTATCACCAGTCGCACACGCACACTTCCTCCAGAGTTCTCTTTGCAGAGCACTTTCTCTGTGCCATGTACAGTTTTAAGCATTTGCTATAACCTTATGCAACTTATAGTCTACTTGTAAGCACACTGGTCTGTGGACAGTGAGGATGCAGTAGATCGAGGAGGTAAAGGGTATAGTGTGAGGGACCTTCAAACCTCAAGCAGGGTGGGATGAAAAACAGCACAGATGACTTGGAAGCCAGCCTTACTGAGCAGCGCACATCTAAGCAAAGCATGAAAGAGACTGAAATAGAGCCATACTAATAGCAGACAGTCAACATCAGTGTGACATCTGTAAGTCAAGAGCGGCAAAGAGCCACAGTTGCTAGACTGAAACAGGTAGGAAAGGAGCTCAATGGGGCTTGGGGTCATATTGGGCCCTAATTGGGAAGCTGAAGCAGAGGAAGAACACATCTAACTTCAGCTTGGAGACAGTCATTCCGAGTCCTCTGCACGAGTCTGCAGGCCAGGGAGTGAGGGGAACAGCAGGCCATTTGCCTTGGTGATGGTAGGAGGTAGCTTGTGTGGTAGCAGCACTGCACCCAGTCATAGTGCCAGGCTCTGGGTTCATTCTGGAGCAGGCCTGGCAGTGTCTGAGGGCATAGCGCCCGCCCGGTGGGTGTGAGCAGTGTCGTGTCCTTTTTTCATCCCATTTGTCCTAAATCCTACCTCTTCTCATATTCTCAAGAGACTGCATCGTGAAATACATCACATGAATATGTCTGAGTGTTAATCATGTTTAAAGTGGCACTCCATTACAGTCCACCTCTGCCTCCTTGATCTCCTTTTCTGTCAGCATGTCTGTTTTGGTAGCTACCCCTGAGTGAAATGCCACTGAAATGAGGCTTAGAGTGTAATTGGTGGCCTACTTCCTGTAGTGGTCCAGTGGTTCTTTTTACCCACCCTCCCTAGTTGTTAGTTTACCCAGTGCCCTGGCACCAAGTAGTATGTGTAGGTGGACAGCCTTCATGGTGTGTCCCTGAACCTTGAAATTGCCGGCTTTAGATATCTAGTTGTTATCTGTACATGTATCTAGGAACTTTATATTTTCCCCCAGGATATCCACTAGACATCTCAACTTTGGCACAGGTAAAGCAAAACTACATTTGGGTTACCCTCAGCCAGCCCAAGCTTTTCTCATATTTTACTGTGACTTTTATCATCTATACTTGCTCTGACAGGAAATCTATGACTTTTCTGTATGTCTTATATTCAGATTATTTTAATCTTGATTTTTGTACCTCAAAGATATTCCTTATCTTTTGACGTCTTATCTCACTGACAAAAGGTGCAATCCATCTCTTCTTGGCAGGATGACTTCAAATCTCTTCCCTTCCTCCACAGCAGCCAGAGCATTTCCACAGTGCAGTGTAGCGTAAATCACTGGAGCACATTTCTTTATAACCACACAATCCAGTTCCTGATCACATCCTGCAGGACTACCATTTATGATCTGAACCCTGGCCACCTCTAACCTCATGTTGACCTGTTGCATTTATAACACATGTGTGCCATACTAGCCTGCTGTTGGCCCTGGAAACTTTTTAGCTTTTCCCAAGCGTGTGCCCATCCCACTAATGGACATGAACATTTGTCTTCTCTCTGCATGCTCTTCCTGATCCTCCTGTGCTTAGTGCCTCATTCCCTTCTCTCAGTTGAACTTGTCCTGCATTATCCATGCAACTGATTTCTCATTTCCATGAAAGTGTTAGTTCATGAAGATCACATTGGCGGTTTGCACTGTAGACCTGTCCTGTCCCTGACCACAGTCATAAAGACCTGCCACAAGTGGGCACCAGTGGAGTAATGGATGTAGCATGTGCATGTAAGGTCATTTTCTACTCATTTGTCTTAAGGTAGTCTTTAAACTTACACTTATTACTTGCCTTCTAGACCTACTATTGTACATAGATTCTTAATTAAAGCAACAATAGAAGAGCGGATGCAGGCAATGCTAAAGACTGCTGAGAGGAGGTAGGTAACGGCTCATGGGAGGGGTCCCCATCATTTGAGAGTTTTAGATCATCCTCTCCAGGATGACAACAAGTGATGTAAACACCAACACTGTTTGTAAAAACCAAAGAAAAGCTTTCTATCCAAAGTATGTCCCAGTTAATGCTTTGGACATCCTATGTTTGGCATAAGTTAATTTAATAGGTTATAATATGCAAAATTATCTGGCTTATCTTTGCCACATTCAGTTACTTTTTAAATGAAATTTATTGTTCTGACTTACCTAAATTTTTGTCTGATATGTGTGAAACTAAACATGCATTTATGTCTTATAGTTTATGCTTACCAGTCACAGGTCAATTGAATTTACAGTCTTGGCTGGTGATTTGTGTCAGATCCATAGGCATCAGAATAATAGAATGATCAGAACAGTCTGAACTTTAGGACTTGGCCTTGCAGTCATTAAACTTGTAACATTTGCATGGGAATTTTCCTTTAAAGTCATCTTGAAATAAACGAGTACCTTCTTCCCTCCCTGTTGGATGGACGGATTGGAAGTCACCCAAAGAGAGATGATATGATGGCTCTTTCAAAGGGATGGCATCTCCAGGGTACTTTGTAACAGAAACATTCTCAAACCAGAAATTCCATACTCTGCGCTAACAGGAAAGGTGCCAGTCATCCCAAGGGCTTTTCATCTAAACCTGAAGGGTTTTGTTCTTATTGTCACATGCTGCAGACATCAGTGATTTTTATTTCAGTTTCTTAAAATAATATTAAATTTCGGCGAGTTTAGAACCTGCTTGGCACTAGTTGTCAGATGTCTTTTTTTCTGTTTTTTATTTGTTTGGATTTTTTTTATTAATTCTTCATAGAAAGCATTTTCTGACAAAGCTTCAGAATTATTTAGGCATTTTCACTGGTTTTGACAAGATGTAACAATTACTGTCTACTTCTGGCTCAGGGATGACCACTACATATGGTAGATTTGTGCCTCCGTTTATTGTCACACACACAGTCACTAACTCCTGGCCATGCCTTCTCCCTGTGCCTCTGGAAATCTTGCAGCCACACCAGCTCGTCTGGGAAGCATTCTGAAGCCTCTGCACTGACCGTGGCTGACCTGGCAGACCTGTTCACCAAAGAGAGTGAGGAGCTTGAATGAAGCGCCATCGCGTCATTGCACGGATGTTCAGACTTAGCTCTCACAGATGTAAAGCAAGCTTACAAAGTTAAGATCAGTAACCATTAGTAGATACTATTTTAATGAATTGATTTTGTTATACACCAGCCTAGTAATAATTGGCAATTGGTTCCTTTTCAGTAAACCTATTTCACACCATTTACAATGAATTTTAATTTTACATTCCTACTGAAACATTTACTTTTTGTTCTACATGTATATCTATAACTGATAAGGCAGGGGAATTTAAAAAAGAAGGTATTAAATAATTTTTCATTAGTAGATAGATGTTTGTTATAACAAGACAGAATACATAAGAAAGAAGGTAAATTAGTCTAGTTTTGTATGACCTGACCTACACAGCCAGTGTAAATGACATTTTTGAAAGGGCCTTTGGCATCTTTAGCTTATGATTCATCATTCTCTTCTCGGTAGTGTTTTAAGAAGACGCTAAACTATGATACCTAGTTGTTTGCATGAGTTTAAACTGTAACACTCTCTTTGGAACTTTAAGTAGTACAGCTCCTGATCATAAATTCTTAGGTGGTTATTTTGTGTCTTGTTACTAGCCGTCAAAATACTGAAAAGCTCATTTTTCTATTATGTTTAAGCCTTGTCATTGTTAGTGTTTTTAAGTGTATTAACATTTACCTACAATGATCTCTTTAATCTTTGTAGTGAGTTCTTTTTGTGTTTTAAGATGATGTATCTGTAAATAGGGCTTTTTTAAAATCATCATTGTACTGAATTCTTTCCCTGTGTTCCTGTAACTAATCATTTTAGCCGGTAATTATCTAAGTTTACAGTAGAGTTTATTCATTTCAGTTACTCTGTCATTAAGTATTTTATCTTACTGCAAGAGAATGCTGTGTTCACACATGCATAGAACTATAAGTGGTTAAACTGTCTCTTCTGTGAAGACTTCATAGATGACTTTGAAATCACAAAATAAGAAGTAGCTTGTATCCTAACCCTGTGTTGAAATATAAATGTTCTTGTTTTCCTTCCTTTAGCTGTTGAAGTTTTAAGTGACTCTCGAGATTCATTAGCTCCTACCTAACTGCCCAGGAAGCTGTACTAGAAATAGTCCCTGGAGCTCCTTCATCCATTGAGCTTGGTGCTTAAGCTAAGGTGCATTTTCCTATCCGGGTTTATAGGTGACAGCTCAGCTGAGGAAGACACATTCTGGGTGCTTATTCCTTAGTGAAGGGAGATATGCATTGGTTCTTTTATATGAGATTAAACATAATATTTTTACAGCTCTTTGACATCCATGAAGAGCTTTTCTGTGTATTAATGTAGTTAATTTTCCCAACCGTCCTGTGAAGTGGACATAATTAAAGTCATTCCTGTTTTGAAGGTAAGGAGCGAATGCTCAGGAGGAATCTTGGCTATGATATGTAGCAAATAGACAGAGGAGTCCAGGCCCTGGCTTCATGTCTGCTTTTCTTCCACCAAATCGTGTCATGCTGAGGTCCAGAAGCCTCAGAGGTGTAATTTAGGGGTGCGATTGTTGAGGTTTTTCTTTTTCCTAATATTTCATGTGCTATGTTCTAGGAAAAGCAATCTGATATGCTTCAATTAAAAAAATAACAAATAGATATCTGTACTTATTAGTATTAGAAAAACTACTCTTATTTATTTCAGTAAGATACCTCAAATAAATATTTTAGTGAAAAATGAAATTGTGGATTATTTAATTTCCAAGCTTTGGATCATATGAACTTTGGTTTTTATTGATTCAACAGATAGTATCAAGTTGCCAGTTCTACAGTATCCATATTTTATTTACATTTGTTATTCTAAACAATTGTGATAATTCTCTTACTTCAGAACTAATGAGTACACATACATAATTTCCACATTTTGGCTGCAAACAAAAGAAATTTTGGTTTCCTTTCTCCAAAATATCACAGTATGGGTACCGTGCTAGTAAATCACTCAGGATAAGTGAAATGCCCAAGCCTTACAGTTTAAATGTATTTATATTTGGGGAATTTCTTTTCAAGTAACTCCAGATGAATTTACTAGGACTGAAGATTTATCTATGTAAATTATAAACATTCCACAAACTTGGCTTAAATCCAAGTAACTCTACTGTGTTTACTGCAGCATTGCTGTTTCTCTCTATGTGACCCTAAGGTAAAGGACAACCTTTAGAAATTGGTCCTTCTGGGAAGTAGACTCAGTCTTTTATATGCTGAGTATGCACAGATCTCTGGATTTCAAATCCCTCCACAAAGGTCTCTTTCACATCTTTAATAACAGTAACAATCTCAACGTAGAACTAATGCTTAATAAACAATACTAGTTCATAACAAAGCAGCTACGTATAGATATCTAACAGGTTGTGACTGGTCATGAGCTGAAAACCTCCTCTAAGGGCCAAACACAAAAATGTCTTTCATCTCTTCTGCTTTCATTTGCTAACCCTTCCAGAATCAGTGTGCTGGAGCTGTCTGTCTACTGAACTTGCAGATGCCGTCTTGGGAATGAAAATGTTAACAAATGACCACAGTTCTACTCAGAGTGACTATCAGACATACTCAGGTTTAGTAGCACTTAGTCAGTCAGAATTCCCACCGTAATATGCCATTTTATATACGCAGTTCCCTGCTGTGTCCAGGAGCTTCCTGTAGTCACCCACTGCCTCCCGCTCTTGTAGGCCTTCCTGACATTACAGGCTATTGCCAATGCTCCCCTCTTTCTGATCCCTGGACATTTGGGGGGGGGGGTGACAAATGTCCTCTTTGAGGATGAGCATGCTGCAGTCTGTTATTCTCTGCACCTGAACCAGTTGTGAGTCTGTCAATCATCTACCACATAAGGAAGTTTCTCTGATGAGGATTCAAATGCATTAACTAGTGAGTGTGAGAATAAGTTTGACATCCATTTAGTAGAATGATTCTGACGTACCACAGATAACCAAAAGCCCTGGACAGGACCTGGTTACCTCTTCTGCAGTTGTTGGCCATAGAGATCCTACACACACGTCCTGACGATATAGGCCATTGCCAGTGCTCCTGTTTATGCTATAGAACTTGACTGTAAGAACCTATTGCTGAAGACACTGCTTACCTGAATCATAAAACATGGAAAAATCAGTGGCTTCCAGGCCACTGACCTGGAAGCTTCTTCCTTATGGTCATGGAACGTGCTACTGAACAAGAAAAGTAATTATTTGTGTCCCGGCTGTGAACCTTTTTGTTTTGTTTTAATTAAAATCTCTTATTATTTCCCCTCCGTTACCTCTGTCCTACCCATCCATGTTCAAATCCACTCCCAAATTCGCAGCCGCCTCCTCTCTAACCATTGTTAATACATATAGATGGATGAACACAAGTATGACCTGCTGAGTCCAGTTCAGTGTTGCTCACCCTTGTATGTTTCCAGGGCTGGTTAACTGATAGCCAGTACTGCGTGGTATTGGATAACCATTTGGGGCTCCTCTCTCTGGAAGACCAATGCTTCTCAGCAGTCGTGATTTACGTGTAGCTCTCCATTGAGTGGATTTCCTGTGGATTTCCCCTATTTATGTTGGGATATCAACTGTGGTTGGAATTATTCAGGTTTTGTTTTCTGTTTTAATCTTAAAATTTGCTCTCCTGGATCAGAGTTATATAGGAAAAATGTAAACGAATCATGCTGAATAACATATTTCCACCTTGTGTTATTAAATGATAAGTTCATTTCCAGAAGTGCTTAACATAACTGATTTATTCTTAATTATGGATGATGTATTCCAGAATAGTGTTCATGGTAGTCTTCTCAGGGTAATTCTCTTAAGGTAGGGGGGTACAGCAAAAAATATTTTATTTTTAGAAACTCAATTTCGTGGGTTTTTTTTTTTCTGTTAATGTTCTATGTATTACACACACACTGTCATTGATTATCGTTCTTGGCTTAGCATCACCAGCTACTTGGAGATGAAAATAAGACAGATGGTCATCAAAATATCATGCCCATGTTGTAGAAAATATTGTATCTGAGGCCTCTCAATTGATAACTGGCAGCCACAGTTAGTTACAAGGCTGTTATGTCAACTGAGCTAGCTTGCACATAGTTAAGATGACCAAGCAATGCTCCAACGAAGTTCTTAGGCATGAAGCAAATCAGACAATTAACTCTATGCACTCATTAGTGCTCTAGGTATCTGGCCCTTGCCAGCTTCTAAAGAAACAAACAGCCTTCAGCTTCCGCAGTGGCAAACATCAAAGCATACACCCCCAGAGAGACATTGTCTTACCCCAGCAGTACAGCCCAGGAGTACTTCTTCAGCACTCCCGTACTGACAGGACTGGCAAACTGTAAGTAAGATTGCTGTGGAACATACTGTGGAATGGGTATAAGTCAGTCTCAACCTCAGTGTTACCACATTCTGGGTTAGATAATTCTTGAGCACCACTGTACGTTAAAAAATACTGAGCAGTATCCAGGACCTCTTCCCACTAGATTTTACTTATAACTACCACCCCCCAATTTACACCAAATAAAAGTATTTCCTAATATATTTAGGGTGGAGGCAGGGAGGATTGAGAGTCTTTTTTAATCACTGATAATGAAATATTCAGAATACTGTGCTAAAAAGCAGTTTAGTTGATCATACCTAGTTTAAGTAACTTATGACGAGCATAAACTGCCCCCAACTCCCAGCTCATTAGTTTAAGCAGATGGTAACAATGTTTGGGGGACATTGTAGAACCCCAAATATCACAAATGGATCACTGAAGGCAGACTTTTGAAGGTGATATCTGCTTCTGGTCATGGTGGACTATGCACTCTGAGCCTTCCTTCCTTGGATTCCCTTATGTGGTCACAGCAAAAAGGAAAGTAAATTTCCACTGTTCATTTGTAAATGCAAAACTTTCATGAATTTAGACTCAGTTTTGCCAATGTAAAAGATTTGCTAAAACTATGAAGTGATTGATGGCTTGATTGTGAAATTATTGCATGTTGTGAATGTTTATCAAACTATTACCCTGACCATCTGAAATCCAGTTTTTAGACACCAGTCATCAGATGTGTGCTGTGTGTGTGTTTCTCTCTCTCTCTCTCTCTCTCTCTCTCTCTCTCTCTCTGTGTGTGTGTGTGTGTGTGTGTGTGTGTGTGTGTGTGTGTAAGGGGGTGTGTAAGGGGGTGTGGTATGTGTAAGATTTGCTCTGCATCAACAGGTAGGTGGGGGTCTCAGGGTTTCACGATTGTCTACATGAATCACAAACTCCTGTGCTTGTTCTTCGTACCTCAGCAGCTGCCCAAGCACCGAGACTCGAGTTTTCTGCCACTGTACACTAAAAGTTTCCAAGTACAGTTTTTAGTGATGTTCTGATTGAGGGCATCACTCAGCCTTTCCCTAGTTCAACCACAGGGGTCCCCGACCTCAGTCCATTGGTTGGATTTAAGTATCTGTGTCTGACTCCATCATCTGCTTGTTGGGCCTCTCGGAGGACAGCCAGGCTAGGCTCCTGTCTGTAAGCACACCATAAAATCAGTAATAGTGTCAGAGCCTCCCCTTGAGCTGAATCCCAATTTGGGCCTGTCTCTGGACCTCCTTTCCCTCAGGTTCCTCTCCATTTTTGTCCCTGCAGTTCTTTTAGACAGGAACAGTTCTGGGTCAGTTTTCTTCCTCTCCTCCCTCTCTCATCCTCCTTCATCCTTTAACAAGCATTGAGACAGTGAAGCTGGCATCGCCCAGACACACATCAAAATGTGCTGCCAAGGCACATGGCAGGCTAGCTCTTTCTAGAATGAGGAACAAAAACCTTTAGCAAGAATCCTTCGCAGTGTTCATGTTCACATTATTCACTGCAGGTGCCATTATAAAGGACTATAACATTTTAAGCACCAAAGCTTTCTCTGTGAACTTTTAAAAAACTAAAATGGTCTTTATCGAAGTTTTGTTAAATATTAGTCTTCGAATAAAGTACCTGGCTATATTCTGTATCTCACTAGACATCACCACATTCTCCTGTTACTCAAGCCCATAACTCTGGAGTTTTCTGATAAGTTGTTCTCTCATCCCTTACACCTATCCATCAGTCAAGTTAGCCCTCAAAATACATTTATATCTCAACTACCTTTCATCATCGTATCAGCTACCACTTTGTCCCAGACATCCTAATTGTTCACTGGATTGTGACAGCCTCCTACAGTCTTTTTCCAGAATAGTCATTAGTTTTAAGATGCATGGCAGATGATCAGATAATGTCATACCTCAGTATAAAATCCTCCCACTCACTAAAGAGAACCCTAAATTCTTATAAAGGCTACAAGGCCCTACATGATCCAGCCTTCCGTTGTCTGATTCGACTTGTCTCCTCCCACATCCCCACTTGTATGCTCTATCCTCAGAATGTATGTTACTGTGCCTCAAACATGGCCAAGCACACTTCCACAAGGCCTTTTAACTGGCTGTCCCTTCTGCCTGTAACTCTCCCTGGAGTTCTGCTGCAATCTGATGTATTCACTTTATAATTCTTTCCCATCTTCCTGCAGAAATTAAGCTCAGAAAGCTAGAATTTTATCCTCAGCTGTAATGCATTACATAGTACACAGTAGAGGCTTGAGATAAATGTTGGACAGTGTTATGGTTGGAGGGAGGATTACTAATATTCCAAATACTTTTAATAGTTACTACTCAAATATCCTTATGCTACAACATAATATATCTCATTTTTTTATAAAGCAGAGTGGGAGACACATTTATGTACCTGTTAAGCTCAATTATTTACACAAGTCGTTTCTAATTAAGGCATTGTATAATCAAGACTTCAGCTTCTGCTTGACTTATAATACATCTCATTGTCATTTCTACACCTTGTTTCTCCTGACCCAAACTCAGACCTCATTGTTTAACTCTTTTGAATATATCCAACACAACTTAAGTTTGGAGGAAGAACACCTGAGTTCTGACTTTATTAGCACTCTGGGTTTTGCTGAATAGGTCAGGCTGTCTCTGGACCTCCTCATGTAAAATAAGCATTGGGCTATCTGAACAACTCCAAAAACAATTAGCATACTTCAGTCATTTGTGAAGAGTTCAAACTAGACAAGAACTATGGCTAACTAAAGCCTTTTCCATACTCTGAGCAGACCTTCAGAATAATTGAGGAAGCTAAAACAAAAAAGAAGGAAGATTTGAATTTAATATTTTTCAAGAGATGTACATGCAATTAATAGAATTGAAGGAATGAGAAGTAATGAGATTTATCTAAAAAAAAAAAAAAAAAAAAGCCAGGGAAGTTAGAAGACCTAGGTCCTTCCTCCCCAAACTTTGCATATAATTGGTGAGTATTCCATTTGCTTTTTCGTGTATTCTGGTTATTTTTTACTTTTGACATTTAAAACTGCACATACAGCGTTTCCAAGAGCATTATTTTTACTATTCCAAGAAGAAGCACTAAGTTTCGACATAGCAAATAATTCTATTTGCTATTATATTGTAGTTCACTAAATATTTATTATAGGTCTTAAATGTTTACTAAGTGTGGGTTGTTTAAGTCTTGGGCATCTGATGATGTAACTAATAGCATGTCATTATGTAGAAGGTAAAAAGTGCTTGTACACATAGATTAGCACTGGAGAAGCCAGGAAAGTTAAACTCACAGATGTTCATCAAAGGAAAGAAATGTTTAGCTTGTCCTTCTCCTGGAATGCCGGGAATAGATGGAGTTTACAACCTGGTGATCCACTGCTCTCTGATAAGACAGACTCTGCCCACATCTTCCAGAATTTATGCTCTACTTCTCCAGACCCTTTCCCCCTAAAACTTTGATTAAACATTACTTCTAGGCCATAAAATTCATCCTTGTGAGAGATGTCATTTGTCCTTTCAATAGCCAAAGTGTTAGGTTATCTTAGGACCAGGTTAAATCCTGACTCCTATAGGGATTGCATTTTCCTCAGTCATTCTCCCTAGACCCTTATCTCAAGCATTCTTTGGAAGTCAACAACAAAAAATACAGACAACGCCATATTTACTTTATAAACAGCTTCGGTGTAAAGAGGTCTTAAGTTTTAATGTACCCATGAGGCTGAGTTGTTACCTGAAAATTGTGAGATGCTTACATATGACAAAAATTTATGAGCTGATGTCAGACTTTAAAAGTACTTGCCCAACACCAGTACCTAAAAATCTGAACTGAGTTTCATTTTTGTCTTTTTGTGGATCATTTCCTGCCTGCTGTAAAACCTAAAGGGACCCTCCACATCTGATTAAACTAACACTTCTTTGAAAAGCAGGTATGATGGTCTCATTCAATCTTTCTCATAGGTAAAGTTCTATAGTACATTATGTCCTTACTCCAGAAATGTTTTCTAAAACTGCTGCTCCTACAAGATAGACTTTTCATTTCCCCTGTCTATTTAAACCTCTTTTCCTCTGAAAGGACTAATCAGCCATGGATTCTGACTTCTGAAAAGAAGGCGAGAGGTTAACCAAGATGAAAGGAAATGCAAATGTCTGTACTGTTGCCTGTTTCTTGTACTCATTTGCATCAGACTTGCAAGGGTTCAATGTCCAGCTGACTCATCCTCCTATCTTATCTCCCCAGAACTGGATCTGTGATATGCAGCAGTGTGTTTTTTTCTTGAATGGGGAGGATCCGACTTCAGATCCTCACTTATTTGTGACCAGAAGCATTTTTACTAACTGAAACATTCCAGCCCCCAGAGGGACACACTGAGAACACCTGTTCTAAAAATAACATGTTCTATAATGGTTTGTTTACTCTTAGTTGTAAATCCCTGAGGTAGGCCAGAAATGTGATACACCCACGTTCTAATACTCAGATATATGATGGTGAATAAATACAAAAGTTTAATTTGTTTGCCAAGCACTTTAAAGGATTAATAAATTCATCTTTCATTGACATCCAAATAAATACAACTTCAAAGTATCCAAGAACTCGCCGTCTAACAGGGCACAATAAGAGAATAAAGTAAGATCAGTGACTCAGGCAAATACACTTTGAAGTCAAGGAAAAGTTTCCCTGAGAAATCTGGGTTAGTCTACTTACAGAGCTTAATTCAAAATGTCTCCTAACCTAGTGTTTTAAAGATAGTTAAAAAGAAGCAATTTAGGTATAATCTCAAATGGACCTGAACCATGTGAACCAACAGAATGGCTGTACTTAGGGAAAGAAGTCAAGACACAGACAAGACAACTATCTACAAACTAAAGAGACCACAAGAATAACCAATGTGGCCAACCTTGATATAGAGCTACTAGCCTCCAATATGTAAGTCAGTTCTGTGGTTTAACCATGCAGTTTGCAATACCCCATAATGGCAACACAAGTGACCACACACAGTCATACACAGATCATACAGAAAAGTTACCCTCTTACTTTTAGAAAAAAGAAGCAAATTTCTATGCAAGGCCCTGTATTTGATTGTTGTCTGCTATAACAGCCATGAAAGGAGTTGGCTTCAAAAACTGTATCATGTTCTCAAAACTAGAATTATGGAATGTTTCACTTGGGTCAAATCAAGGCCCTAGTAGATCTCCCATTCTCCAATATGCTCTGTAGGAAAGTAGCTTCCTCTGTCTCCCCCATCTTTAGTTACTACTGAAATGCTTAGCTTTGGGCCATATCACGCTAACCAGCGTCTGTTTTCACAATTTCTTTTTCCTCTTTATGTCTGATCTCTCTCCGATGCCCCATCACAATGTCATTTGTGAGTGCATTAAGGTCAGGACCTGCCAAATTCATCAAAGATACTCTGTCATCTCGAATCTTTGACTTAATCTCTTTTATATGACCCTTTATATTATGCTTAGAGGTTCAATGAGTAAAGGCTGAATTTTGAACTTGGTTCTATTGGATGGTAGTAAAAACCTTTGATCTAGTAAGGGGTCTTGGGTCAATAGGATCTTGCACTTGAAGGCATGAGTAGAATATATTTCCTCCTCTTTCCGTAATTGTCTGACACCCATGAGTTGAACATTTTGCTATACCATGATCCCACAATATGACTCTTTACCACAGCTACAAAGTAACAGGCTAACCATGGACTGAAGACTCCAAAATTGTGAGCTGAAATAAACCTTTCCCCTTTTTAGTTTGCTTTATCTCTAATGTTTGTTATAATTGTGGAAATCACTGAAAAAAATTGAAACAATTTAAGGGACGCAAGCATAATGTGGCTATCCATTCAGAGGGAGCATCCCACCATGGCAGAGAAGCCATAGCTTCCTGAGTGCATGGGCCCAGGATAGCAAGAGCTTCTGGCATCAGCAGCCTTGGTATGACACCAAGCAAAATCACACAGCCAGTCCCAAGGGAGAGTCAGATTGAAACCCTCTAAAGCTCTTCCTCCATGACGCAATACCTTCAACTCCAAAGGTTCTATGATTACCCAAAACCGTCCCCCTGCCCCCAACATGGAGACCAAGTATTCAAACATTTGAGCCTGAAGGAATACATTTCATATGCAAGTTATAGCATTGTACTGGTATCTTTGGAGTTATTACCACCACACTGTGAGGGGTGAATGAATTCAGATTCACTAATTAATTAGCAATGTTTCATTACTGTTCATTTAGCAGCAGGGAAAATGAAGAGTGTACAGGGAAAGATGAACAGTGACCTCAATTTGGAATTTTAGCTTCCTGTTTTTTAAAGTTGGGTTTTGTATTTGTTATCTGAAGTGTTTTGAACATAAAAGCAGAGTACACATTTAGCCAATTGGAGTAGGTAATTAAAGTGTTTGAACAGACCTTCATATTCTCTGTAAGATTTTATATCCTAGAAATGCTATTATTCCCTACCTGCCTCTGTCTGTCTTCTTAGCCAGCACAAAGACCAGGACAAGTAGCAAGTTGATTGTGTTTTAGACAAGATAATGCTTGTGTGGAAAAAGCACTTTTGACCTCTAAATCTCTGGTGGCATAAGACCTAGAAAGAAAGAGGCAACTTCTGGAGTCTCCTTTAGCCTTTCTGTTCTCCCTGGAATCAGAAACCAAGGCACAATGCTCTTGTCCCCATTTGCTCAGCATGTGACTTCTGCACCTTTGGCTCTTCAAATGCCACCTAAAGTGAACTCTTTGGCTATTTCAAGACGATGTCACAGGTTGTGGTTCCTGTGTTATTAGTAATGATTAATAGTAATAGGAATAACTAAGTAGTCTAGTATTTTATAATACAAAGACCTTGAGGACAATTATTCTTCTAATGTATTAAGAACACAAACTTAAGTAAGAATAAGCCCTTAAGAATCAGCCCTGTCGACTCATGTAATCTTAAAACTATACGGATGGAATAAAATGAGGGAACTGTTACCCCACGTCCCACTGGGGAGCTTAAGTGTTAAAAGACAACATTCATTAAAAAGTATAAAAACATAACATTTAAAATTGAACACATGATTTTTTTCAAGGGGAACAAAGATATCAAGGGAGGAGTAAAGACGCTGAGATGTACATGGTGTAAAGGAATGTTGACGTTAATGGCAAGTGGAAGTAGTTCCTCGTGGGGTTGGAAGAAGTCAAAGAACCTACAGCAAAGAAGAGAGAGTTAATTTTGAACTGTTCAGTACAATTTAGAGCTGTAATCCAGCTACCAGGCAATGAGATAACCTGAGGAAGGATGTGTAAACAACACAATCTGGTGCCCAGTTTGGAGTTTGTCCAACTATATCAGTGACCCAACTTCTAAGTAACTCTCTTATCTTTTTGATTCTATCGATGAGTTACCAAAAATAGATTTTATTATATCAAATAGTGCTACCAATAAAAGCAAACTCAAAAACAGAAGTGTTCAGGTACTCACAGAAATACCTGCTTTTTGTCTTGTCTTGAAATGCACACTGGGGTTTCTGCTGCAAGAAAGCTGCCTGGTGAGCTTGGGACACGGAAGCAGAATTTCTCTAGAAGGCACGGTCTGTGTTTACCGGAAGTCCCACACCCGCGGATCCCGGCCCGCAGCAGCTCTCTGCTCCCAGACCCGGTGAGAGAGAGACCCAACCGCCTGGTCAGGTGGGCACTCCTGAGGCTGCAGAGCGGAAGAGACCACCAACACTGCTCACCCCTGCCCACATCCCTGGCCCAAGAGGAAACTGTATAAGGCCTCTGGGCTCCTGTGGGGGAGGGCCCAGGAGCGGCAGGACTTCTGCGCCTGAGACACCGCCGGAACCTGAAAGAAACAGACCGGATAAACAGTTCTCTGCACCCAAATCCCGTGGGAGGGAGAGCTAAACCTTCAGAGAGGCAGACAAGCCTGGGAAACCAGAAGAGACTGCTCCCTGCACACACATCTTGGACGCCAGAGGAAAAAGCCAAAGACCATCTGGAACCCTGGTGCACTGAAGCTCCCGGAAGGGGCGGCACAGGTCTTCCTGGTTGCTGCCGCTGCAGAGAGCCCCTGGGCAGCACCCCACGAGCGAACCTGAGCCTCGGGACCACAGGTAAGACCAAATTTTCTGCTGCAAGAAAGCTGCCTGGTGAACTCAAGACACAGGCCCACAGGAACAGCTGAAGACCTGTAGAGAGGAAAAACTACACGCCGGAAAGCAGAACACACGGTCCCCATAACTGACTGAAAGAGAGGAAAACAGGTCTACAGCACTCCTGACACACAGGCTTATAGGTCAGTCTAGCCACTGTCAGAAATAGCAGAACAAAGTAACACTAGAGATAATCTGATGGCGAGAGGCAAGCGCAGGAACCCAAGCAACAGAAACCAAGACTCCATGCCATCATCGGAGCCCAATTCTCCCGCCAAAACAAACATGGAATATCCAAACACACCAGAAAAGCAAGATCTAGTTTCAAAATCATATTTGATCATGATGCTGGAGGACTTCAAGAAAGACATGAACACACTTAGGGAAACACAGGAAATCATTAATAAACAAGTAGAGGCCTACAGAGAGGAATGGCAAAAATCCCTGAAAGAATTCCAGGAAAACACAATCAAACAGATGAAGGAATTAAAAATGGAAATAGAAGCAATCAAGAAAGAACACATGGAAACAACCCTGGATATAGAAAACCAAAAGAAGAGACAAGGAGCTGTAGATACAAGCTTCACCAACAGAATACAAGAGATGGAAGAGAGAATCTCAGGAGCAGAAGATTCCATAGAAATCATTGACTCAACTGTCAAAGATAATGTAAAGCGGAAAAAGCTACTGGTCCAAAACATACAGGAAATCCAGGACTCAATGAGAAGATCAAACCTAAGGATAATAGGTATAGAAGAGAGTGAAGACTCCCAGCTCAAAGGACCAGTAAATATCTTCAACAAAATCATAGAAGAAAACTTCCCTAACCTAAAAAAAGAGATACCCATAGGCATACAAGAAGCCTACAGAACTCCAAATAGATTGGACCAGAAAAGAAACACCTCCCGTCACATAATTGTCAAAACACCAAACGCACAAAATAAAGAAAGAATATTAAAAGCAGTAAGGGAAAAAGGTCAAGTAACATATAAAGGGAGACCTATCAGAATCACACCAGACTTCTCGCCAGAAACTATGAAGGCCAGAAGATCCTGGACTGATGTCATACAGACCCTAAGAGAACACAAATGCCAGCCCAGGTTACTGTATCCAGCAAAACTCTCAATTAACATTGATGGAGAAACCAAGATATTCCATGACGAAACCAAATTTACACAATATCTTTCTACAAATCCAGCACTACAAAGGATAATAAATGGTAAAGCCCAACATAAGGAGGCAAGCTATACCCTAGAAGAAGCAAGAAACTAATCGTCTTGGCAACAAAACAAAGAGAATGAAAGCACACAAACATAACCTCACATCCAAATATGAATATAAAGGGAAACAATAATCACTATTCCTTAATATCTCTCAATATCAATGGCCTCAACTCCCCAATAAAAAGACATAGATTAACAAACTGGATACGCAACGAGGACCCTGCATTCTGCTGCCTACAGGAAACACACCTCAGAGACAAAGACAGACACTACCTCAGAGTGAAAGGCTGGAAAACAACTTTCCAAGCAAATGGTCAGAAGAAGCAAGCTGGAGTAGCCATTCTAATATCAAATAAAATCAATTTCCAACTAAAAGTCATCAAAAAAGGTAAGGAAGGACACTTCATATTCATCAAAGGAAAAATCCACCAAGATGAACTCTCAATCCTAAATATCTATGCCCCAAATACAAGGGCACCTACATACGTAAAAGAAACCTTACTAAAGCTCAAAACACACATTGCACCTCACACAATAATAGTGGGAGATTTCAACACCCCACTCTCATCAATGGACAGATCATGGAAACAGAAATTAAACAGTGATGTCGACAGACTAAGAGAAGTCATGAGCCAAATGGACTTAACGGATATTTATAGAACATTCTATCCTAAAGCAAAAGGATATACCTTCTTCTCAGCTCCTCATGGTACTTTCTCCAAAATTGACCATATAATTGGTCAAAAAACGGGCCTCAACAGGTACAGAAAGATAGAAATAATCCCATGCGTGCTATCGGACCACCACGGCCTAAAACTGGTCTTCAATAACAATAAGGGAAGAATGCCCACATATACGTGGAAATTGAACAATGCTCTACTCAATGATAACCTGGTCAAGGAAGAAATAAAGAAAGAAATTAAAAACTTTTTAGAATTTAATGAAAATGAAGATACAACATACTCAAACTTATGGGACACAATGAAAGCTGTGCTAAGAGGAAAACTCATAGCGCTGAGTGCCTGCAGAAAGAAACAGGAAAGAGCATATGTCAGCAGATTGACAGCACACCTAAAAGCTCTAGAACAAAAAGAAGCAAATACACCCAGGAGGAGTAGAAGGCAGGAAATAATCAAACTCAGAGCTGAAATCAACCAAGTAGAAACAAAAAGGACCATAGAAAGAATCAACAGGACCAAAAGTTGGTTCTTTGAGAAAATCAACAAGATAGATAAACCCTTAGCCAGACTAACGAGAGGACACAGAGAGTTCGTCCAAATTAACAAAATCAGAAATGAAAAGGGAGACATAACTACAGATTCAGAGGAAATTCAAAAAATCATCAGATCTTACTATAAAAACCTATATTCAACAAAATTTGAAAATCTTCAGGAAATGGACAATTTCCTAGACAGATACCAGGTATCAAAGTTAAATCAGGAACAGATAAACCAGTTAAACAACCCCATAACTCCTAAGGAAATAGAAGCAGTCATTAAAGGTCTCCCAACCAAAAAGAGCCCAGGTCCAGATGGGTTTAGTGCAGAATTCTATCAAACCTTCATAGAAGACCTCATACCAATATTATCCAAACTATTCCACAAAATTGAAACAGATGGAGCCCTACCGAATTCCTTCTAAGAATCTACAATTACTCTTATACCTAAACCACACAAAGACACAACAAAGAAAGAGAACTTCAGACCAATTTCCCTTATGAATATCGACGCAAAAATACTCAATAAAATTCTGGCAAACCGAATTCAAGAGCACATCAAAACAATCATCCACCATGATCAAGTAGGCTTCATCCCAGGCATGCAGGGATGGTTTAATATACGGAAAACCATCAACGTGATCCATTATATAAACAAACTGAAAGAACAGAACCACATGATCATTTCATTAGATGCTGAGAAAGCATTTGACAAAATTCAACACCCCTTCATGATAAAAGTCCTGGAAAGAATAGGAATTCAAGGCCCATACCTAAACATAGTAAAAGCCATATACAGCAAACCAGTTGCTAACATTAAACTAAATGGAGAGAAACTTGAAGCAATCCCACTAAAATCAGGGACTAGACAAGGCTGCCCACTCTCTCCCTACTTATTCAATATAGTTCTTGAAGTTCTAGCCAGAGCAATCAGACAACAAAAGGAGATCAAAGGGATACAGATCGGAAAAGAAGAGGTCAAAATATCACTATTTGCAGATGATATGATAGTATATTTAAGTGATCCCAAAAGTTCCACCAGAGAACTACTAAAGCTGATAAACAACTTCAGCAAAGTGGCTGGGTATAAAATTAACTCAAATAAATCAGTTGCCTTCCTCTATACAAAAGAGAAACAAGCCGAGATAGAAATTAGGGAAACGACACCCTTCATAATAGACCCAAATAATATAAAGTACCTCGGTGTGACTTTAACCAAGCAAGTAAAAGATCTGTACAATAAGAACTTCAAGACACTGAAGAAAGAAATTGAAGAAGACCTCAGAAGATGGAAAGATCTCCCATGCTCATGGATTGGCAGGATTAATATAGTAAAAATGGCCATTTTACCAAAAGCAATCTACAGATTCAATGCAATCCCCATCAAAATACCAATCCAATTCTTCAAAGAGTTAGACAGAACAATTTGCAAATTCATCTGGAATAACAAAAAACCCAGGATAGCTAAAGCTATCCTCAACAATAAAAGGACTTCAGGGGGAATCACTATCCCTGAACTCAAGCAGTATTACAGAGCAATAGTGATAAAAACTGCATGGTATTGGTACAGAGACAGACAGATAGACCAATGGAATAGAATTGAAGACCCAGAAATGAACCCACACACCTATGGTCACTTGATTTTTGACAAAGGAGCCAAAACCATCCAATGGAAAAAAGATAGCATTTTCAGCAAATGGTGCTGGTTCAACTGGAGGGCAACATGTAGAAGAATGCAGATCGATCCATGCTTATCACCCTGTACAAAGCTTAAGTCCAAGTGGATCAAGGACCTCCACATCAAACCAGACACACTCAAACTAATAGAAGAAAAACTAGGGAAGCATCTGGAACACATGGGCACTGGAAAAAATTTCCTGAACAAAACACCAATGGCTTATGCTCTAAGATCAAGAATTGACAAATGGGATCTCATAAAACTGCAAAGCTTCTGTAAGGCAAAGGACACTGTGGTTAGGACAAAACGGCAACCAACAGATTGGGAAAAGATCTTTACCAACCCTACAACAGATAGAGGCCTTATATCCAAAATATACAAAGAACTCAAGAAGTTAGACCGCAGGGAAACAAATAACCCTATTAAAAAATGGGGTTCAGAGCTAAACAAAGAATTCACAGCTGAGGAATGCCGAATGGCTGAGAAACACCTAAAGAAATGTTCAACATCTTTAGTCATAAGGGAAATGCAAATCAAAACAACCCTGAGATTTCACCTCACACCTGTGCGATTGGCTAAGATCAAAAACTCAGGTGACAGCAGATGCTGGCGAGGTTGTGGAGAAAGAGGAACACTCCTCCATTGTTGGTGGGATTGCAGACTGGTAAAACCATTCTGGAAATCAGTCTGGAGGTTCCTCAGAAAATTGGACATTGAACTGCCTGAGGATCCAGCTATACCTCTCTTGGGCATATACCCAAAAGATGCCTCAACATATAAAAGAGACACGTGCTCCACTATGTTCATCGCAGCCTTATTTATAATAGCCAGAAAATGGAAAGAACCCAGATGCCCTTCAACAGAGGAATGGATACAGAAAATGTGGTACATCTACACAATGGAATACTACTCAGCTATCAAAAACAACGAGTTTATGAAATTCGTAGGCAAATGGTTGGAACTGGAAAATATCATCCTGAGTGAACTAACCCAATCACAGAAAGACATACATGGTATGCACTCATTGATAAGTGGCTATTAGCCCAAATGCTTGAATTACCCTAGATCCCTAGAACAAACGAAACTCAAGACGGATGATCAAAATGTGAATGCTTCACTCCTTCTTTAAATGAGGAAAAAGAATACCCTTGGCAGGGAAGGGAGAGGCAAAGATTAAAACAGAGACTGAAGGAACACCCATTCAGAGCCTGTCCCACATTTGGCCCATACATATACAGCCACCCAATTGGACTAGATGGATGAAGCAAAGAAGTGCAGACCGACAGGAGCCGGATGTAGATCGCTCCTGAGAGACACAGCCAGAATACAGCAAATACAGAGGCGAATGCCAGCAGCAAACCACTGAACTGAGAATAGGTCCCCTATTGAAGGAATCAGAGAAAGAACTGGAAGAGCTTGAAGGGGCTCGAGACCCCAAAAGTACAACAATGCCAAGCAACCAGAGCTTCCAGGGACTAAGCCACTACCTAAAGACTATACATGGACTGACCCTGGACTCTGACCCCATAGGTAGCAATGAATATCCTAGTAAGAGCACCAGTGGAAGGGGAAGCCCTGGGTCCTGCTAAGACTGAACCCCCAGTGAACTAGTCTATGGGGGGAGGGCGGCAATGGTGGGAGGGTTGGGAGGGGAACACCCATAAGGAAGGGGAGGGGGGAGGGGGATGTTTGCCCGGAAACCGGGAAAGGGAATAACACTCGAAATGTATATAAGAAATACTCAAGTTAATAAAAAAAAAAAAAAAAAAAAAAAAAAAGAAATGCACACTGGGGCTGATCAAAATGGTTGAGCTGAGCCCAGCTCTGAAGCCACTCCACACACCCATGCTCAAGCTGAGGCCCAGCTCCTGAAATTACCTAGCCTCGGACCCTGTTCTGATGGCTTCTCTCTGCACTTGGAGTGGGAACTCCGATTTTACAGGACTCACGTTAACACTTAGCTCATCGTAACAGCACTTAGCTCATGCCGCCACATGTTATCTCAGACAGGAAGGCTTTATTTATAGGAATTTATTTGTCATAGCTCTAGAGGCTGCAAGTCCAAGATCAGAGACCAGCAGAGCTGAAGTCTGGAGAAAAACCACTCCTCTTCCTCCTTCTCACATGGCCCCTCATGGGAAAGAGAAAATGAAAACTCTTCACATCTTTTCTGAGGCACTGAGCCTACCATGAAGGAATTATCTTTACCACCTGTTCAAAACTTGTTTTCCAAGGAACCCTGTGTTCAAGGACCATCTCACTGTGAGCAGAAGATTTCAATGTGAATTGTAAGGAGACATCAATCATTCCATATCACCCCAAATATATGAACTCAGTCAAGGAGTTACACCAGAAGCCTGACATGACCCGTCCTGGGAAAGAAATCAATCAGCCAGAACACTGATGTTGTAAACTATTGCAGTTTACAAACTTGCGACAATTCATGACCCTGAATATTCAGCATTAGAAGTAAAGATACTAAAGTCACATTATCCATATAAGTGGGTATCCATTTTAAGTGTTATTCCATATGCTAGATTTATTGGGCTGAATAAAGGACACTAATACTTTGTAACATTAACAAATTTGTCTACTGGTAATGACCTACAAACATAGCTCAAAAGAAATAATTGTTTCAGTGTAGGCTATCCCAAAAATCTAGGGCATCATCCAGCCTTGGAATTCTTGGGCATGGGCTTTTTACTTGGGAAAAACACTGTGTGTGTGTGTGTGTGTGTGTGTGTGTGTGTGTGTGTGTGTGTTGAGGGGTTGTTAAATCTTGTCATAATTCTTGAAATATTTTCAAATCATGTCAATGAACTCTATCTTACTCTTAAACTGAGTGACTTACAAAAACACTCTTCTTTGCACTAGTCACCAAAAAGTAAATACATTTTCTATTCAGAATCTTTTTCAGTGTGCTTTGCCCAGGTGTAATTGGAACTCATTAGATAACAAATATCCCTAAAAGATAAACGCCTGCTAGCACTCTTCCTAGTGCAGGCCTGCTCTCCGCTCGGTCCGTGGGCCACATCGACCTTCCGGCTAAGCAATGCATCTACACTCAGATTCCTCTGAGGTTGCTCACACCGTTCTAGTCTCCTTTCACAGGGCCAGTCCGAATCGCAGTCTGGGCCTCTCTCCTGATTCTCTTTCATTTCTATTACTTTTGTTGGTTTGGTTTGGTTTTTCTTTTCTATCACTGACATTAGTCCTAATATACTTCTTACTATACTGTGATACCTTTTCTGAGTACCTGAACTGATGAAATTATATACAAATTTAGGAACAGGACTCAGGCCCACATAAGCATAGGCCTTATCTCCACACAGTTTCCCTTCACCATTAGACTGAAATAGTCTACTAAATATAAATGTGTTTTGTCTACTCATTTCCATTTATTTTTACTAAAAACATTTGTTTTACATGGAACTCTTTTCTGGAAACAGAGGTAAAGTCAGTTACTGCCAATTATTCTCCCTGATCCTGCTAGCACCGTCATGCTCCATTATGACAACTAGCAAAATAGGACTGTAGAGTTCTGTGTTGATGAGGACAACCAGGGCTTTTGTGTCACAATGATAGGAAGAATCCAGAGTAATCCACATAAATCTGGGAGGTATTTGTGACTCTGTCTTATTTCACTTCACCCAATGCAAATTGAAAGGGAGAAAATTATTCTGGAATTGGTCTTGTGGAAGAAAGCTGTATGAATTATGCTTAAGTACAACATAAGAATAAATCTAAATTCATCTTCCAATGCCATTTTCCCTAAAACTCTTTTGCTAGTTATAGGACCAACCCAAGTATTCTGATACTTACATTTTGACTTCAGTTAGATCTAATCAACCTGTGGAAGCTTGGTTTTATTTGGTATTGGTATCAAACCCTGAAACCTGAAAGCATTATGAAATGCATAAAGCTGAGCAAGACTCTTTTCATGTAATAACGTAAGTAAGACTTCACTAGCAAGGACTAACCAAGTTTCCAGTGCCAAGCCTTGTTACCCTCTTGCTGAACAGGTCTTAAGATCGATTAGAGAGTCGTTGGTTCGGACCAAGGTAAGCATGCGATTATTGCTCCCTTGGGGCTAATATGCCTTGCTGGTCATTGATGTGGTTCATAGAAATCATAACTGAGTAGGACCACTGATTGTCTCCCTCCTTTGGAAGTTTGGATGGTGCCTTCTAGTACCCTGAAAACTACTCCTCAGGGAGTAGGCACTTGCATACAGATTACGGGTCTTTGGGCCCTGTTTCTGAAGTGCATGTTGTGTTTAGCAATAGTGACTTAACTTCTACCTCTGTGAGCGGAAGCAGCCAAGGGCAACAACAATAAGCTGAATGTTTGGGGGTCCCTTGTACAGCCTTCATCAACAACTGAAAGGATGGTTTCTCATGTCCAATACTGCGGTTTTGTTAGGTGGTCAAAGTTAAAAAAAAGAAAAAAGAAATTTGTCTACCTTGTTATATCTCTTTTTTCTATTTAGAAAGGGTTACTAAGCCACTATCAATACTGATTTTATTATTTTCAAGTTATTCCTTATCATTTATTGAAAAAAAATACTACCCAAACTGTACAAGTTAACTCCAAATTATTCCATTTTTTAAAAGTAAAATTCCTGTGTGCCACTGTGCTTGGAAACAGGCAACCTTGGGAAGTAGGAGATGGTCTCTTGAATAGGAAGTAGGTCTCTTGAATGTACAAGAGACCTGGTGAGAGACTCTCAGAACTCAAAGGGAGGACCTTAGATGAAATGGGGAGAGGGAACTCATAGAATCTACCTCCAGTAGAAAGACAGGACATCAAGTGAAGGAATGGTGTTGCCATCCCTCGGTCAAAAACTCTGACCCAGAATTGTTCCTGTCTGAAAGAACTGCAGGACAAAAATGGAAAGGAGCCTGAGGGAAAGGAGGTCCAGTGACCTTGGAATCCATCTCAAGGAGAGGCCCCAAGGCCTGACACTATTACTGATGCTATGGTATGCTTACAAACAGGACCCTTTCATGACTGCCCTCTGAAAGACCCAACAAACAGCTGAAAGTGTCAGACTCAGATATTTACACCCAACCAACAGAAGCTGCTGGTCCCTGTGGTTGAATTAGGGAAAAAATGGAAGAAGCTGAGGAGGAGGGCAAACCCATAGGAAGATTAGCAGTCTCAACTAACCTGAACCCCTGAGATCTCTGAGAGACTGGATCACCAACCAGGCAGCATACACCAGCTGATATGAGACCCCCAACACATATACAGCAGAGGACTGCTGGGTCTAGGTTCAGTCAGAGAAGATGCACCTAACCCTGGAGAGACTGGAGGCCCCAGAGAGTTTAGAGGTCTGGTGGGATGGGGCAGATGGGTGGGGACATCCTCCTGGAGATGGGGGCTGGGGAGGAGGAGGAGGTATGGGATGGGGAACAGTCAAAGGGAGGACTGGGAGGAGGATAAAGGCTGGACTGTAAAAAATGATTAAATAATAATAATAAAAGTTATTGAGTTAAAATGTTATACATTAATACAAAATAAATTAATAAAAATATTCAGTGATTAAAAAAACAACAAAGTAAAATTTCTGTTCTAAGAACAGTTATCAATCAGAGTTATGTTTCTTCCCACTGAAAAGCTACAGGAAAGTTGTTGATGATGAGCTAGGCAAAGTAACTCAGAGACTTGGGAGGAAAGCATAGGGCACTGCAAGTGACCCAGTTCAAGTGACAGGACACAAAAGGCAAAAGGCTGAGAAAGGGGACCAGGACCTGTGTGCCACGAGCACCTCTGCTACCTTAGAGGACTTCTTGGCCTCTCTGGAGCTCATTTTGTCCACCTCTATACTGAGAGGAAAGACTGTTAGGATGTCTGTAGATCTCTTCTGAACTGACAAAGCTACTTCGCTTGAGTACTTAGAGCCCCGGACAGTGGTGAATCCTTCAGAGGTGTAGAGTGGCCACATATAGAGAAACGAGGCATAGAACTTGTACTGTGGCTGTGTACTACACACAGTCCATGGAAGAAAGGAGCTAAACCTAAGCAGGGTTTAGATTATTCCTGTCTCAATCTTTAACTTTACCCTGAACATCCCGGCTGCAGAGTTTCCACCAAAGGTCACTAAAGGCTCAGGGGTTACAACAGGCTTCCTTCAGTAAGAATATTCCTAATTTTATCCATTATGCTTTTGCACATGTTGCCCAAATATATTCAATGTATTTGAACTTTTATTTTCAGAACCATTATTTTAAAACACATAAGGTAGAAAGTCTTTAACTCTGGGATCATATAATCTAGTGTTCTTTATTTAATCTGGAAAACATGTTATTTTTACGATGGATGGCATCCGCTCGTGTATTTTCCTAATTTTGAAGATAAATCTGTATTCAAGTCATAACACATGAAAGAGGTGAAGATATAAAATTAGGTGATGATATAGAATGTCAATTTTATGAGAGAACCAAGATAAATTTTCCATTGTACTCCAATTTGCTGCCTAAAATAACCCAATCTAAGAAGTGTTACGTCATTTTTTTCATGATGCCAGGTTGAATGGGCTGTGTGAAGCCATACTAGTGAGAGGAAGCAGTAAGAACAGTCAGGCAACATACAAATATGAAAGTCTGTAAGGCCGCAAGTTCCACACCTAGTGGCAGGTGATTAAAACAGCAGGACATGAACCCCCGACAAAGAGTGGGAATTGGGCCAATGTGGAGGAGAAAAGGCACTGGGTTGGGGGAAAGAGTCTTTGAAAAACTCCCAGAGACAAAAACAAAAACAAAAACAAAACAGATGGGATTAAGATTAAGTATAAAAATTGGGTGAATGGGAACAGATTACAGAAAAAGGCAAAAAGTTGTCATGTAAGTGGGACCATAGCATGAGGTAAATATGCGTTCACTGAACCTTAATTTCCAAACCTGTTCATTCATATATATATATATATATATATATATATATATATATATATTCCAAATTTTACCTCTGCAGATACTAAACTGGCTGATTTAATGTGAATTTGACACAAACTAGTATCTTCAGAAAGGAGAGAGACTCAATTGAGTAAGCATCTCCATAAAATCAGGCTGTAGGCAAGCCAGTGTGGCGTTTTTTAAAATTAATGATTGACTGGGGAGGACCCAGCCCATTGTGCCATCCCTGGGCTCGTGGTTTTGGGTTGTACAAGAAAGCAAGCTGAGCGAGCCATGATGAGCCAGGCGGTAAACAACATCCCTCCGTGGTCTCTGCATCAGCGTCTGCCTCCAGATTCTGCCCTGTTTTAAGCTCCTGTCCTGACTCCCTTTGATGATGAACAGCGATGTGAAAGTCAAAGCTAGTAAATCTATCCCTCCCCAATTTGCTTTTGGTTGCCCAAGACGGACGTGTGTATCCATAGAGAGCTGATAATCTCAGACTTAGAGACGCTTCGTTTTACAATGAGCTGTGCTGAAGGTAGAGATCCATAGCTTTTTAAGGTTCTGACAATAAATACAGCCAAGTACTAAGTCCTAAACAGAACATTCATATCAATACCTCTAAGGCCCAGGGAACACTGAGGGGGTAGAAAGTTAGAAAAGGGAGCCACAAAATAGCATTTTCTGGGCATGACACAGCCATTGCAGTCATCTCTCACAGCTGCTGTGGCTGTCTGCCTCAGAACTGCCCAAGATGGCCTGAGAGCAGTCAACCATGAATGGAGAACATCGCATGGACTTAGCACTTACCTGAACTAATGGTTCCTGGTGTGTTCTGGGGTATGGCATTTGTTGTCTTCAGTTGTGTGAACTCACCAGGCTCCAATGGACGGTTCAACAGTCACAGTCACATAGATGGGTCTGGTTAAACTCAGTGGTTCACCAAAAATAACAAAAGGCATGTATAAGAAATGGAGTTGTTAGGGAGGAGGAGAAACTGATGGAGGTAAGGGAAACAAGAGATGTTGGGGAGGTGAGAGTAATCACAATGTATTGCATACATGTATGTGGTGGCCTGAATAGGTTTGGCCTCTATACACTCATGTGTTTGAATGCTTGGCCCATGGGGAGTGGCATTATTAGGAGATGTGACCTTATTGGAGGAGGTGTGGCCTTGTTGAAGGAAGTGTGTCACTGTAGGTCGGCTTTGAGGCTTCCTATGCTCAGGCTTCACTCAGTGGGAAAGATGGCCTCTTTCTGGCTGCCTGGGGAAGACGGTCTCCCTCTGCCGCCTGTGGAACAAGAAGTAGAACTATTGGCTCCTCTAGCACCATGTCTGCCTGCACACCACCACGCTTCCTGCCATGATGATAAAGGACTGAACCTCTAGAACTCTAGGCCAGTCCTAGTTAAATGTTTGCCTTTATAAGAGATGCCTTGGTCATGGTGTCCCTTCACAGCAATGGAACCCTAAGACAATGTATGACACCATCAAAGAACAGATTTAGTAAGTTATAAAAAACACGTTTAGAAGTGTATTGACATTTTTGTGAAAAGGAAAAAGAGTCTTAAGATAAAGGGATTTGCTAGTATTTCTTAACTGTTTTCTGCCTGTGCTCTTAAGACTGTTCTGTTATGAGTAAAATGCTTTGGTGCTTGGCAAGGAATGGCCATGAATAAAATGCTTTGTTGCTTGGCAAGGAGTGGCCACAGCAAGAATACTCACAAGCTGCTCCCAAGCCACAGATTTCCACGCCTTTCTGCATGACCCATTAGGAAATTCATGCGTGGCTCTTATAGGATATAAGCCTTAGTTAGCCATGTTCCCTGGGGGTCGTTGGCAAAAATAAGACATGACTCACTTGATAGAATTAGGATCCTGGGTTTTTTGCTTCTATTTTTAATGATATTAGATCCAGAGTATTTAAGTTATTAATGACAAACTTCTTGGTATGATAACACAACAAGAATGCCAAACCACAGTTTCTCTGGAGTATAAATTGCACAAAAGCTTGGCCAGGTTAGGATCGGTGTGTATAACAGTTGGGTAGGGTTAGTGACCTAACCATCCTCTCCATGTAAGAGGCTAGTCATGCAATATGGCATGTGCTAGGCTAACCCCAAATTAAAGAAGCTTTTAAGAAACACAGATCCACACTGTACTTTGATCCTTTGTCAAGGGGGCCTTGTTAGATAGATGAGACTGTGCCTTGGACCTGAAAGCCAGTGTTGCAGAGACAGTGGGAGTCTATCCAACTTTTGATCAGATACGATGACTTCAAGTCTTTATTTTGTTTTCTTATTGCTTGTGGTGGTTTGAGTATGTTTGATCCCCATGGTTTCAAGTGTTTCAATGCTTGGCCATAGAGAGTGACACTATTAGGAGGTGTGGTCTTACTGGAGTGGTCTGGCCTTGTTGGAGGAAGTGTGTCGCTTTTTAGCTCAAGCTCTACACAGTGTGGAATCACAGTCTCCTCCTGGCTGCCTTCAGATCAAGATGTTTTGATTCCTCCACTACTGTGTCTGCTGCCATGCTTCCCGAATTGATGATAATGGACTAAACCTCAGAAACTGTAAGCCAGCACCAATGAAATGTTTGCTTTTCTAAGAGTTGCCTTGGTCACGGTGTCTCTTCACAGCAATGAAACCTTAACTAAGACATTGCTTTATTGTTGGGAAAGCGCTACTGAAAATAATGGAGGAAAAAAAAATCTACAAAACAAACCTAGTATTCAGCCATGTTGACGTTCCTTTTTCTTGGATATTTTTTTATTTACATTTCAAATGTAATCCCCTTTACCAGTTTCCCATCCATAAACCCACATCCCACCCCCTTCTTCTATGAGGGTGCTCCCTCACCCATCCACCCACCCCTTCCCACCTCCCTGTCCTTCATTTCCCTCTGTTTTTGTCAGGCTCTGGCAGAGCCCCTCAGGAGACAGCTATGCCGGGCTCCTGTCAGCCTGCACTTCTTGGCATCAGCAATATTGTCTGGGTTTGGTGGCTATATGTATATGGGCTGGATCCCCAGGTGGGGCTGTCTCTAGATGACCTTTCCTTCAGTCTCTGCTCAAAACTTTGTCTCCGTATTTCCTCCTATGAATATTTTTGTTCCCCCTTCTACAAAGGACTTAAGCATCCACACTTTGGTCATCCTTCTTCTTGAACTTCATGTGGTCTATGGATTGTGTCTTGGGTAATCAGAGCTTTTGAGCTAATATCCACTTATCAGTGAGTGCATACCATGTGTGTTCTTTTGTGACTGAGTTACCTCACTCAGGATGATATTTTCCAGTTCCATCCATTTGCCTATGAATTTCATTGAAGTCATTGTTTTTAATAGCTGAGTCATGATGTCGACTTTTTATTGTGATCAAAACTCCACAGCATGGTTCAAATGTATCATAGTTCTGCTTTGACCAACTTGTAAGTTTCCTATCTAGGCATAAAGTTGAGGTTGGGGTATAAAAGGAAATAAATCAGATTCTACTTTAGGAAAAAAATAAGACTGTGTGGTAGTGCATTTCAGTGTGAGGGGAATAAGTATTTTAGAACTTTCTTAAAGTGCATCTCAAAATCTCTTAAATCACCTTAAGCAAGCAAATGTAAATGAGGGAGTGCATCATCTTAAACACCTAGTGTGTTGAGGGCCAGCTAGAAATGGATGGAGGACAACATGTACTGTCATTAAGCTCTTGTCTCTATGACCAGGCCTGCTTGCCTTTCCCTTGACTCACCTGAAGCCTCACCTGAAGCAGACAGGTTAGGAGAGCTCAGGAGATGTGTCCAGACAATGCCCCGGTTAAGCAAAGAAGGCACAGGTGCTGACTCTGACAGCCTACACACATACAAGGAACAGCGTCACGTGTGGGGACATTCCTGAGCATGCTCAGTCGTGTAATTCATTCCTGAGCATGCTCAGTCGTGTAATTCATTCCTGAGCATGCTCAGTCGTGTAATTCATTTCTGAGCATGCTCAGTCGTGTAATTCATTCCTGAGCATGCTCAGTCGTGTAATTCATTTCTGAGCATGCTCAATTCAAGGTCACAGTTTTTAAAAGAAAGATGACACACACTTTTGGGTATGTCGAGTTCAAGAAGTTGAGAGTACAGGGTTGAAAGGTTGAGGCAGAAGACAGAGTATGCAGAAATGGTTCCATCACAAATTTTTAGCTAGAAAAAGGAGAGAGGAGTCTGTGGTATTTAGTGTAAAAAAAATCCCTCAAAGGTATTTGTCTGCCTTAGGGGTTGTCTTAGTTACTATTGCTGTGAACAAACACCATAGCACAAAGCAACTTGGAGAGGAAAGGGCTTGTTTCACTCATACTTCCATATAAACAGTTCATCATTGAAAGATGTGAGGGAAGGGATTTAAGAAGATCAGGAACCTAGAGGCAGAAGCTGATAGAGAAATCATACAGGGGTGTTGCTTACTGCCTTGCTCTCAATCACTTGCTCAGCCTGCTTACTTATAGAAACCAAGACCACCAGCCCAGGGATAGAACCATTCACAATAGACTGGGCCCTCCCCCATTAATCACTAATTAAGAAAACGTGCTATAGGCTTGCTGAAAGCCCTATATTGTGGAGGCATTTTTCTCAGATGAGGATTCCTCCTTTCAGGTGACTCTAGTCTGTGGTAAATTGGCATAAAACTGTGCCAAGTTACATAAAGCAGAGGCTAACATCATCATCCTGAGCTTGGTTGACCTGCCAAAAGGAGGTGATATAATTACTCCAGAAGAAAAAGGTAATCAAGTAATCATGAGTTTCAATAAATTAATAATCAATTAAAGATAACATCTCAGGAAAATTAAAAAATTGAGTCTTTTTCATTAATTTATTCATTTACTTTTCATCATGATCAAAGCTTCCCCTCCCTGGTATCTTCCCAGTCCCCCACTCCCCTCACCTTCCTCCATACCACTCTGTCTCTCCTCAGGGAAGGAGAGGCATCCCATGAATATCAGCCAGTCTTGGCATATCAAGACACAACTGGACTAGGTGCATCTTCTAATGAGGCCAAACTAGGCAGCCCAGTTAAAGGAAAGGGATCCAAAGGCAGGCAGTAGAATCAGAGACAGCCCCTGCTCTTGCTTTTAGGGATCCCACATGAAGGCCAAACTACACATCTGTTACATATGTGTAGGGGACCTTGGTGCTCTGGTTGGTGGCTCTGTCTCAGTGAGCCCTATGGGCCCAGGTTAGTTGATTCTGTAGGTTTTCTTGTGTTGTCCTTGACTTCTCTGGCAGCTTCTGTCCTTCCTTCCCTTCTTCCACAAAACTCTTCAAGATCCAACTAATGTTTGGCTGTGGGTCTCTGCATCTGTTTCTATCAGCTGTGCTGGGTGAAGCCTGTCAGATAACAGTTATGCTAAGACCCTGTCTGCAAGCATAACAGAGTATCATTAATAGTGTCAGGAGTAGGCTCTCTGTCATGGCATGAGTCTCGAGTTGGACCAGTCATTCATTGGCCATTCCCTCAATTTCTGCTCCCTCTTTATTTCTGCACATCTTATAGGCAGGAAAATTGTGGGTTGAAAGTTTTGTGGTTATGTTCATGTCCCTGTCGCTCCACTGGAAGCCTTGCCTGTTTACAGGAAGTTCCATATGCTCTCTTGCTAAGAGTCTTAGTTAGGATCACTTGCATAGATTCCTGGGAGTTCCCATTGTTCTAAATTTCTAACTTTTCCCAGAGATGACCACCACCACCACCAATTCCAGTTCTCTCTCTCTCTCCCTTCCTCAATTCTCCCCACACTGGATCCCTCCTGTTTCCCTTCCCTTTCCTCTTCTGTAACTTCATTTTAAAAAAATCTAACTTATTCTTAATGATAGTTCTTAAATGTTTTTTTTCTTTTTTTCTTTTTAAAGATTTACTTATCACTTTATTCAGAAACACCAGAAAAGGGCATCAGATCCTGTTACAGATGGTTGTGAGCCACCATGTGGTTGCTGGGAATTGAACTCAGGACCTCTGGAAGAGCAGCCAGTGCTCTTACCACTGAGCCATCTCACCAACCCCAGTTCTTAAATATTTTAACCTCCCTTCTAGCCCAATACTCAGCAGAGGTAATGGGAAAGAAAAGATATGGGCAAAGTGAACCTGTTTAGAAGTGGTTCTTTGGAGCAAATCCCATCTGCATTGTTAGGAAATCAACAGGTCAGCTGTGGCAGCTGGATCTATTTGTTCCCTTATACACCCAGAGCCCAGTTCAGTAGTGTTGGGGTAGCAGTTGCAGCGGTAGGACCTAATAGGAACAGCCATGCCTCAGCCAAATCAGCATGAGTCAACAGGAGGGCCCAGGGCCAGCAAGAACACCAGAGTTCTCAGCTGTGCCTCTCTCAGCAAAGTGAAGATCAACAAAGACTTGAGAGCAAGAAGAGTTTAGCTATACAAGCAAGCCAAGTAAACTCCCATCACTGTCCATTGAGTCCTTTCTACATTCCTCCACCGGGCTAGTCTCATCATGTGTCTTGTCTCAGCTAACAGCTGTTAGTCAGCCTGAGTCTGTGGAAAGGACAAAAAGCCCCAACGCACCACCAGAAGTTTTTTTTTTGGTGTGTTTTCCTGTATGAAGTCCCATCGAATGGAGCTTAACTACACAATATAAGGCAGACCAATACATGTGTATCCTTAGCGAAGAATTCTCCACCGTGGGTACTTTCACATGCTTGCTTTGGCAAAATATCCCTTCACCTGTGTCTGCTTCAGTAAAATGAATGTCCCTTCATGAGTCTGCCTTAGCCTTTAACCTGTGTCTACTTCATTAAAGCGTTCTTTCCTGTGTCTACCCCAGCAAAACATCATACAACACAAATGACTTTCCAAAGAGCCCTTAAGTTTCCACTTTGTTCTCCTACTCAGTTCCCTCCCTTCCTCTGCACACCCTTTGCCGTGTCTATTTTTTATTTCCCCTTCTGAGTGAGATTCAGAAACCCTCCTTTTAGCCTTCCTCGCTACTTAGTTTCCTTGGGTCTGGTTCTCCTGCAGTTCATGACTAATATCCACTTATAAGAGAGTACATACCATACTTGTCTAAAGAAAGTCTTTTTTGACAGCCTAAATATTTTTTGAGAGTCTATCAACTTGAGACATTAAGGCATTTGATGGAGGGTAACAGGGAGTAGTTGGGAAGAGGAGAGGAAAGAAGGAAGAAAATAATGTAGTTCTACTTCAATTGAAAACACCAAAAAGTACATTTAAATTTAAAAGACAAGATGGTAAAATAAGGTGAAAAGCAACAAAGGAAACCTCTGGCACATTCTACATGCATATTCCCAGGTTTACATCTGGGAAGCAAGCAAACATACACACTCACACACACACTCACACACACACTCATTCACACACACACACTCATGCATACACACTCACACTCACACACACACACACACACACACACACACAGAGAGAGAGAGAGAGAGAGAGAGAGAGAGAGAAAGAACAATTTTTCAAACCCAAGTATTCCAGCTCTAAAAACATGTATATACAAATATGTTTCTCTGTGTGTGTGAATATACGTGTGTAGGCAACAATAATAATTATGCAAAAGGGGTCATCAATAGGGATAGTTGGAAAGAATAGAAATGGTGTAAATATAGGAAAATTATGGATGAAATTCTCAAAAAAATTAATACTAAAAAGTTTTCAATATTTGTCACACATTTGTGGAATGTTTTATAATGCTATTAGAAGGAAATGGCTTATTTGTCTTGTTTCTAAAAAAAAAGTTGTTTTATGATCACAAATGATTTTTCCTTGCAACCATGTGTATTAAAATACATTTTTAATGAATTTGTTCTAAACACAAAGGACTGTGCATTGACATATTAGCTGTAGGAACAAAGGCATCTACCCAGCTTAGATGACTGACATAGCTCACAGAGACATAATAATCAGAAGAGAACGACTAACACTGAGAACTAATTAAATTAAATGTCAGACTCCTATTTTGTAATAAAAATCATATTACATCGCCCCCAAACTCTGGAGTTGATTGCTGAAAATTCCCAGAATCTTTCAGAACTTTCTACTTAACAGATATGTTTAACAAATTGCTGGAAAAACCTTATGCCCAGTACAGAGGATAAAAGCTTATTTCACTACCGTCAGACAAACAGAGGTTCAGTCTGTTTTTATTGTAGTTGACTGTGAGAGTCTAAGCCAGGAAAAATCAGAAGATGGACGAGTGAACAGAGGCTACTGAGATGAGGGACAGCCAGTGTTTCATGTTAGGAAAGAAAAGGAAAGGAATTCATGGAAGCTGGCACAGTTCCGGGTTATAAACAAAACACTTTCCAAGCAGATTGTATACAAGGCAGCTTGCAAGTCAAACAATCCTACCCTCACCCTCAGTCCTCATGAAGGAGAGCAAAGATTGGAAAGGGAAACAGTCGACATTCTTCCCCTTGTTCCTCCACTGATGACAAAGACTCCCGGCATCTCCCAGAATCCTCTCCTCCACTGGCTCCGTTGGAAGGATAATATTCCATTGATTTCTGAGGAAATGAAAGGAATTGTTTCTTTTTTAAACATACCGGCGTGCCCCCTCTGACTTCATTTCTGCACTGGGCTCTCTCTTTACACAAAGCAATTTCCTAGGGCTGTATATTGGACAGATGCTTGAAGAGAAGCCAACTTCTGTATGGTGGGTTTCCCCACCACCCCTCCCTGATTTAGACATAATTTTGTTGAAGCATTACTTTCCTCTCTTTGAATTTAATTAACTGGAGACTGACTCCTGGATCATAAATCCAGACTGGCCTGTGCATTCCACTCCGTTCTCCCTAGGGCATGCTGCATATGTAGGCATGGTAATATTACACTCTTGTCTTTGACTCTGAACTAAAGATACTTAGATGTAAAACAGCACAGGGCCCTCTTACTCATAGAACTAATTATGGGAAACTCGACCAAGAGTAGAGGAAGACATGCCTAATGATTAGGTATCTGTATATTAGGGTTAATGTGTTAACTATCGTGTGTCTCTTTTTATTTGTTGTACTGGTATAGATGGTAAAACTGCTCATTCTACAAATAACCTGTATTTCTGCAGGTACCACTGCATATACACTATACACACACACACACACACACACACACACACACACACACACACACACACACATATCAGCAGAATAGCCACTCAGCAAATGCCTGGAAACTATTAAATAATTGATTAATTGATGATCCATTGTCTTTTTAGCAATGGTTTCTACCAACTAGAGGATCTGGAATAATATCAGTTTCTAGGAAGGAACTCGTGTTTCTGTACAGGTAAACAGTGACATATGGGCATGGCTGGCAAAGAGATAAAAGAGAACCAGAAGCTCTCTCTGCAGATTTACTGCCTGCTTCACCATCCCTCCCTAGTGGGAGGGGGAAGTTAAAAGTGTTTGTAGGACTCCATGGTATGTGAGGTGTGTAGCTTCCTGACATCACATCCATGATGCAGGACCAGTAAGTGCAGTGCAGGGGTGTAGGTAAATTTCCTGGGATACAAAGATGTCTTATTTTAGAATTAAGTGAAAATAATCCCTGGATGTAACGGTTTGGAATGTATGTTTTACTTCTAAAACTCATGCTGAAACTTAACCCGAAATAGGACAATGTTGAGTTTGAACCCTGGGAAGGTGATTAGTCTAAAAGGTCTCTACCCTCAGAAACTGACTCTTGCTCTTACAAAAGGGGCTGAAGGGAGATTTTTTTTTAATTTATTTAATACTTAATAATAATTCTTTGGTTTCCGGGCAAACATCCCCCTCCCCCCTCCCCTTCCTTATGGGTGTTCCCCTCCCCACCCTCCCCCCATTGTCGCCCTCCCCCCATAGACTAGTTCACTGGGGGTTCAGTCTTAGCAGGACCAAGGGCTTCCCCTTCCACTGGTGCTCTTACTAGGATATTCATTGCTACCTATGAGGTCAGAGTCCAGGGTCAGTCCATGTATAGTCTTTAGGTAGTGGCTTAGTCCCTGGAAGCTCTGGTTGCTTGGCATTGTTGTTCATATGGGGTCTCGAGCCTGAAGGGAGAGCTTTAATGTTTACTTTTCCTTTTCGTGCTTATATCACATAATGGCAGTATTTGTCTCCTTTCCTATCCCTTCTTCCATGTTGAGGACATGTCCAGGGACTTTGAAGTGCTGAGCATCTGCAATGTGCAAGCTTTTCCATTTTTGATATTTTGTGTGTTGTATACATCATTAAAGCAGATAAATAAAATGAAACCTCCCTGGCATAGCATCTCCTCAAGTTATTCAGATTCCAGTAACCATCACCTTCATCAGGACTCTAAGAGTGTCACTGTTATAGCAGTCGATGGGACCTGGGAGAATGGAGTCAATAACTGAGGCAGACTAAAGCATCATGCAGTGGCCAACTTTATTCAAAGCATCAGGCAATTTATACTCTTCGGGTTAGGAAAGGTCACCTGAGTAAAGTTCTTATGAGTTTAAGCTGCATACAATCATAAGAACAAGCTTCAAGTGGCAAAAACATGTTTTTTCATAAAGGCATATAAAGTATAGATGTTTAATTGAAGACCGTCAACAAGCAATAATGAGTAATATGAAGTAAACTCACTCCCATCTGCTACACTTCAAGAATGCATGAAAACATACCCCAAGAACAATTCCTTATTTTGAAGAAACTGAGGTCACATGACTCCTGTCTTGTTTTCTTGGACTTTTCTCACAGGTACTCAGAATTCTCCTCACATGACTCCGTTCGTTAACCATGCTCTGACACAGGAATAGAACCAAACTATATGCATGATACGTATATTGGGAGAGACAGAGACAGATTTTTAGTAAGGAACTACATTGTATGACTGGAGACATGGGAAGTCTAAAAACTAAAACTTCAGGGTAGTCTGGCAGCTGTAGACTCAAAGCGTCAAATTGCAGTCTGAGTTTTAAGGGCATTGCCTGGCAGAATTCCCTCTGTGGAAGTCAGTTATTCTCCTACTAGGGGCCTTCAGTGGGCTGAATGAGACTTACCTCCCTTGTGGTAGGTGATCTGCTTTACTCAAAGTTGATCTATTTCACTGTTACTCTCTTCTAAAACAACACTTACACAGAAACATCTAGAATGCCATACCAAGTTGGTATGGCATAGGATAAAATTAATCACCACAGTTAATGTTAACAGTATAATGTTACGTTATTCTTGTTTCTACCTTTGAAACTCAGTTAAAATACTGAGAGACCGGGAAATACTTGAAGTTACAAAGATACATTTGTAATGTAAATCAAAACGAAACACCTTTGAAGTGTTATCCGAAGTTTGACTGGCTCTATCCTAAAATAACAGGAAGTAATTAATTGCTGTAAATTAATTTCCCTCATGTCCCCTGAACTATGCTGTTGAGAACAGCACTTTATGCCCACTCCTTCCTTGCTAGCAAGACTTAAAACGATGAGGTGGAAATATATATGTAGGCAAAAATTCTACAAACTAATTCAAACTTGCTGATTTTGCCTTAAACAAGAAAATTGGTGGTTTGTTTCATAAAGTAGTCATTGCAATTTGAAATCTAACTTCATTAAAAATCTTACTTTCATAAACATGTATCACTTCTATAATCACCATTTTCTTTTTGTACAAAGTTCCCAATGACTAGTGACATAATTGAAGACAACTCAGACAGTAGCCTGAGAGTGTGACAGACACCAGATAGCAACCGTATGAGGTTGTTCACACACACACACACACACACACACACACACACATCACTGTACCTTTTAAATTGTAAAACTTTGCACTGAGACTGAATATTCTTTACAAATGAAATAACTCTGGTTTCTAGAACTGAGAACAAAATACTATTGTGATAGATTATTTCTACTTATACTTCATTCCTGGGAGCAAATAATTATGTCTATTCATTTTGTCTCTTAACCTTTACATCAGTGAAAGGCATGGTCCAATTACTTAATGATTGTTTCATCTTGCTATTCTGAGAAATGTTCTCTAAATAAGGACCAGTGATTTTTTTATTCCTTCAATATTCTAAAAACTATGTACCACTTTGTAGGGTATACTGCAGAGTCTAAGAGGAAGAAGACAGCGCTGCTAATTCAGTGACTTCCTGCCCTAGCTGCAGAAGAGGATAGTGCTGTTTTTTTTTTCTACTATTAAACATGTGGAAACTTAATCTGTTAATTTTTTTAAAAGTTCTACAGGTGATGGCTAAATCAGAGGCCTCTGTCCTCTGCCTACCACCCAGTTGTTCTCTGCATTAAACACCTTGAATAAATCTAAAGAAATATGCCTTTGTGGTTCTTCGTTTCTCACAATATGAGCTGCGGGATATGAAAGACCTGGTTCCTCTCACAAGCCTGACCACATGTGAAAACGGCAGCAAAAAAGAGAAGGCCAACTGACCAACAAACCAAGCCACTCTTGCTACTATGGTTGACTAGATCCCTCTAAACTGTGAACCAAAGTAAGCCCATCCTTCTTTAATTTTATTTTTTCTCAAACATTTGCTTGCAGTTGACCTAAAATCATTGAAGATTAAACTGCACAAAACTGCAGCAGATTGTCCCAAAACTACCAGACTAAGGGAGTGGCACCCTCTGCTTCTGGATCAAGGATTCTTCATTTGACAGTTTATGAAATGGTGTCAGCTTTTAATTGTAGGTGTTGTTCACATCCTACTGCATACTTAGAAATCATTTGGAAACCGTTTCTTAATTCTATGTGTACAACAACGACTGAAGGAATATGTAGGCATTGAGTAGATAGTTACTGTAGTTGTTTAATTCTACCTCCACTAATGATTAAAGATTTAAATAGAGAGAAAGTAGGAAAGGAAGAAGGAGAGGGAAGGAAACGGGAATGAGGAAGAGAAGCACAAGATGGAACAAGATGAGTTTACATCAGGTTGAAAAATAAATAATCCAGAAATATCTTTTTTATCATTATTAATTTGTATTGGATAGTTTAGGTACTTACATTTCAGGTTCCCTTTCTCCCATCTCCCCTTCTCCTACTTCTATGAGGATGCTCCCCCTCCCAGCCACCCACTTCCACCTCAGCACCCTGGCATTCCCCTACACTGGGGAAAAGTGCCTTCATAGGGCCAGACAATGCCATCCTCTGCTACATATGCAGCTAGAGCCATGAGTTGCCCCCACCCCCCACATGTGTACTCTTTGGTGGTGGTTTAGTTCCTGGGAGCTCTGGGGTGTCTGGTTGGTTGATATTGCTGTTCTTCCTATGTGGTTGCAAACCTCTTCAGCTCCTTCTGTCCTCTCTCTAACTCCTCCATTGGAGTCCCCATGCTGAGTCTGATGGTTGGCTGAAAGCATCTCCCTCTGTATTTGTCATGCTCTGGCAGAGCCTCTCAGGAGACATCCATATCAGGCTCCTGTCAGCAAGCACTTCTTGGCATCAGCAATAGTGACTGGGTTTGGTGGCTGCATATGGGATGGATCCCCAGGTGGGGCAGTCTCTGGATGGCCTTTCCTTCAGTCTCTGCTCCACTCATTGTCCCTGTATTTCTTCCTGTACTTTGTTCCCCCTTCTAAGAAGGACTGATGCATCCATACTTTGGTCTTCCTTCTTCTTGAGCTTCATATATATGGTCTGTGAATTGTATCTCGGGTATTCCAAGCTTTTCAGCTAATATCAGTGCATACATGCCGTGTGTATGTGTTTGTGATTGGGTTTCCTCACTCAGGATGATATTTTCTAGTTCTATTCATTTACCTAAGAATTTGATGACACCATTGTTTTTAAAAGCTGAGTAGTACTCCATTGTGTAGATGTACCACATTTTCTGTATCCATTCCTCTGTTGAAGGACATCTGTGTTCATTCCAACTTCTGGCTATTATAAATAAAGCTGCTATTAACATAGTGCTATTAACAAAGTGCTATTAACAATGTGTCCTTGTTATATGTTGGAGCATCTTTTGGATCTATGCCCAGGAGTGATATAGCTGGGTCCTCAGGTAGCACTATGTCCAATTTTCTGGACATAAGAAACACCAGACTGATTACCAGGGTGGTTTACTAGCTTGCAATCCCACCAACAATGGAGGAGTGTTCCTTTTTCTCCACATCCTTGGCAGCATCTGCTGTCACCTGAGTTTTCAAACTTAGCTGTTCTGAGTGGTGTGAGGTGGAATCTCAGGGTTGTTTTGATTGACATTTCCCTGACAACTAAGGAATGTTGAACATTTCTTTAGGTGTTTCTTGGTCATTCAATAGTCCTCAGTTGAGAATTCTTTGTTTTGCTGTGTACCCCATTTTTAATAAGATTATTTGGTTCTCTAGAGTCTAATATATATATAGATATATATATATCAAGATGTAGGATTAGTGAAGAACTTTTAGTTGGGTGCTGTTTTGTGCTATTGACAGTGTCCTTTGCCTTACAGAAACTTTGCAGTTTTATGATGTCCCCTTTGTCAATTGTTGATCTTAGAGCATAAGCCATCTGTGTTCTGTTCAGGAAAATTTCCCCTGTGCCTAAGTGTTTGAGGATCTTCTCTACTTTTTCCTCTGTTAGCTTCAGGGTATCTGGTTTTATGTGGAGGTCTTTGAGCCACTTAGACTTGATCTTTGTACTTGGTGATAAGAATGGTTTGATTTGCATTCTTCTATATGCTGACCTCCAGTTGAACCAGCACCATTTATTGAAAATGCTGTCTTTCTTCCACTGGATGGTTTTAGCTCCTTTGTCAAAGATCAAGTGACCACAGGTATGTGGGTTCATTTCTGGGTCTTCAATTCTATTCCATTGATCCACCTGCCTATCTCTGTACCAATACCATACAGTTTTGGTTTTTTGTATCATGATTGCTCTGTAATACAACTTGATGTCAGGGATAGTGATTCCCCCAGAAGTTCTTTATTGAGAATAGTTTTTGCTATCCTGGGATTTTCGTTATTCCAAGTGAATTTGCAAATTGCTTTTTTTTAACTCTATGAAGAATTGAGTTGTAATTTTGATGGGAATTGTATTGAATCTGTAGACTGCTTTTGGCAAGATGGCCATTTTTACTATGTTAATCCTGCCAATCCATGTGCATGGGAGATCTTTCCATTTTCTGAGATCTTTGATTTTGTTCTTCAGAAACTTGAAGTTTTAGTCATACAGAGCTTTACTTGCTTGGTTAGAGTCACAACAAGGTATTTTATACTATTCGTGACTATTGTGGAGGGTGTTGTTTCCCTAATTTCTTTCTCAGGCTGTTTATCCTTTGAGTAGAGAAAGACTACTGATTTGCTTGAGTTAGTTTTATATACAGCCACTTTGCTGAAGTTGTTTATCAGCTGTAAGAGTTCTCAGGTGGAATTTTGGGGTCACTTAAGTATACTCTCATATCATCTTCAAAAAGTGATATTTTGACATCTTTTCCAATTTGTATCTGGGTGCAGATGAAGCCTGAAAGGGTCCTGTCCCAGGCTGCTCTGAGGTTCCTGTGCCCTGTGCTCCTCTCCTGGCAGGTCCCTCTTTGGACAATCAGTAGAACAAAAGTGGGCTCTCACCTGTGGGCTTAGTAGTGAGAGCACTCCTGGGAGACCAGTTCTCTCCCGGCAGGTTCTGGATCCAGAGGGCTGTGTGGAAGTTAGAGACACTCAGGCACTGCTTCAGGGCTTTACATATAGTTTCTATACTATCACTGTGAAAGTGGACGCTACTGTTTTTACAAGATAACTAAGGTAGAACTGGGAGAGATGGAGGAACTTGGTCTGGTTATAAACCAAGGAGATCTGAAGCTGCTAAGCCTAAAGTTAAGTTTTTTTTTCCACTCCACACACTCAGATAGGGGTTTTCTGTTTGATACAGATATTGTGGTGATTTTCATGAGATGTGCTCATATGTCTCAGAAATTTGAATACCCATCCCACCACTGCCACCTCTCGGGGCCCCAGCATTTGTATAACCTCTGAAAAGTCTCCACAATTCCAAACGGCATACAACTGCAGAAACTATCTGCAGATAGCAAAAGCACACCCTCCGCCTGATCACAGGCAAATCATAGCTAGCTCTTGTGGCTAATCTGAAGCAGTCCTCTATCCCACACCTGGGATTAAAATTAAAATATATGCTTACAATCCTTTTTTTACAAAAAAGAAAACAAAATTCCAAAAGTGTCATTACACATGACAACAGAGTAAAGGCATGGAAGCAGGAGCAGAAGGTGAAAAGTTCACTTTTTAAACTACAAGCAAAAAGTTGAGAGAACTAACTAGGAATGCTGTGTGGCTTTGTTTGGTCTGAGTGTTTCTAACTTCCAACGCCAGAATGCTCCGAACTTGAAACTTCCCAGTGTGACATGATTCCATAAGTAGATTTCACATCTTACTTCACGTGGTTGAACAGAGTCAAAACACAGCAGGCAGAAGTACTGCATAAAGTTATCCCCAGGAAGTTGCATAATGCCATGTCTCTTTCTCATTTGTTTCTTCCTTCCTTGCTGTCTCTACTCTGTGACAGCTTTTTCTTTCCCTGAGCCAGGCTCTTTTCATGTGGCAGAAGTATGATCACTGGCAGTTCTCAGCTCCATCATAGGAGGACTGCTCTCCATTACACCCTTCTCAAATCAAGGAACAACTCAAGCAATGTCCCAGGGACAATGAACAGAACAGCTTGGTTTGCTTGTTCATCCCTGCAGTACTCCATATTTTCCAGAGGTAGGCAATCCATGGATAAAGGAATGGTCTCCAGGAAAAGAAATTTCCTTCTTCAGAATAAAGAAGTGGTTGAAAGAACAACCAGTAACTAATTCTCCAAATGCTGTTTTGGTTCGGTGTCTTTCAAAAGCAGAAATGACAACAATTAAAGTCTATACACAATGGATTGAACATTTTGCTACTTGACTATCTTAGTTAGGATTCCCATTGCTGTGAAGAAACATAATGACCAAGGCAACTCTCATAAAGGACATTTAATTGGGGCTGACTTACTGATTCTGAGGATCACTCCATTATCATTATGGAGGAAAGCATGGTAGTGTCCAGGCACGCATAGCCCAAGAGGAGCTGAGAGTTCTATATCTTGCTCCAAAGGCAAACCTCTAGTCAGCTAGGAGGAGGACTTCAAAGTCCATCCGCACAGTGATATGCATTCTCCAACAAACCAGACCTACTCCAAGGCCACACCTCCTAATAGTGCTATCCCCTGGGGCAAGCATATTCAAATCACCACACTAATTAAAATATGTATTAGCACCTGATTAAAAGAGACCTTTAAGATAATTAAAGGGATTTATAAAACATACCAAACTATCAGAAAAGCACAAACAGAACATTAACTTCAGATCAACTCAGAGGAAAGCAGAGAAAAAAACACACGGTGAAAACTAAACACAGGAATGAGCTAAGCGGAAAATGCGAGATGACATCACAGCTTGTATTATAATTTTTTGTGACAATGCAATGTGGGTAATCTGTTGGCTAACACAATTCATGGTATCCATAAAATAATAACAAACAGTATTTCAAATAATTCTATTTAAACTAGCATCCTCAAAGAAAAAGGGTGACATATTTCATAAAAGTTGCTATACTTCATAGGGCATATTTCATATCACATCATGGGATGTGAATTCCATTAGATGATGCATAGAACAGCAGAAAGCTAGTCATCAGACAAGTCTGGGGCACTGCACCAAAATGCAGTACTGGGCCCAAAACAAAATATTCTGGATGTATTTTATTTTATTAATTTATTCCACTGATAGTACAAAACATCTAAATTCTCAGACCTGATGGGAATGAGGAATGGAAAAAAAACATTTAAAAAATAATTCATGGATATTGTTCTCTTGTGTAGCTTTTAATAGATAATTAAATGAGAAAGAAGTTGAGAACATACTCACTGGAAGGCACTAGCTACTTTGCCAACTAAGGAAACAATTGTATGATTCTTGTAGAGCAGTACTAGGAATAGGATACTATGTGAAAAGTAAAGACTGGAAACAGTTCCAGGAAGCCACTCCACTCTCTTTTAGAAATGAGTGAGAGTTGAAATCTCCTACTATTATTGTGTGAGGTGCAATGTGTGTTTTGAGCTTTAGTAAGGTTTCTTTTACGTATGTAGGTGCCCTTGTATTTAGGGCATAGATATTTAGGATTGAGAGTTCATCTTGGTGGATTTTTCCTTTGATGAATATGAAGTGTCCTTCCTTATCTTTTTTGATGAATTTTAGTTGAAAATTGATTTTATTTGATATTAGAATGGCTACTCCAGCTTGCTTCTTCCGACCATTTGCTTGGAAAGTTGTTTTCCAGCCTTTCACTCTGAGGTAGTGTCTGTCTTTGTCTCTGAGGTGTGTTTCCGGTAGGCAGCAGAATGCAGGGTCCTCGTTGCGTATCCAGTTTGTTAATCTATGTCTTTTTATTGGGGAGTTGAGGCCATTGATGTTGAGAGATATTAAGGAATAGTGATTATTGCTTCCTGTTATATTCATATTTGGATATGAGGTTATGTTTGTGTGCTTTTCTTCTCTTTGTTTTGTTGCCAAGACGATTAGTTTCTTGCTTCTTCTAGGGTGTAGCTTGCCTCCTTATGTTGGGCTTTACCCTTTATTATCCTTTGTAGTGCTGGATTTGTAGAAAGATATTGTGTAAATTTGGTTTTGTCATGGAATATCTTGGTTTCTCCATCTATGTTAATTGAGAGTTTTGCTGGATACAGTAACCTGGGCTGGCATTTGTGTTCTCTTAGGGTCTGTATGACATCTGTCCAGGATCTTCTGACTTTCATAGTCTCTGGCGAAAAGTCTGGTGTGATTCTGATAGGTCTCCCTTTATATGTTACTTGACCTTTTTCCCTTACTGCTTTTAATATTCTTTCTTTATTTTGTGCATTTGGTGTTTTCACTATTATGTGACGGGAGGAGTTTCTTTTCTGGTCCAATCTATTTGGAGTTCTGTAGGCTTCTTGTATGTCTATGGGTATCTCTTTAGGTTAGGGAAGTTTTCTTCTATGATTTTGTTGAAGATATTTACTGGTCCTTTGAGCTGGGAGTCTTCACTCTCTTCTAAACCTATTATCCTTAGGTTTGATCTCCTCATTGAGTCCTGGATTTCCTGTATGTTTTGGGTCAGTAGCTTTTTCTGCTTTACATTATCTTTGACAGTTGAGTCGATGATTTCTATGGAATCTTCTGCTCCAGAGATTCTCTCTTCTATCTCTTGTATTCTGTTGGTGAAGCTTGTATCTACGGCTCCTTGTCTCTTTTGGTTTTCTATATCCAGGGTTGTTTCCATGTGTTCTTTCTTGATTGCTTCTATTTCCATTTTTAATTCCTTCAACTGTTTGATTGTGTTTTCCTGGAATTCTTTCAGGGATTTTTGTGATTCCTCTCTGTAGGCTTCTACTTGTTTATTTATGTTTTCCCGTGTTTCTCTAAGGGGGTTCTTCATGTCTTTCTTGAAGTCCTCCAGCATCTTGATCAAATGTGATTTTAAATCTAGATCTTGCTTTTCTGGTGTGTTTGGATATTCAGTGTTTGCTTTGGTGGGAGAATTGGGCTCCGATGATGCCATGTAGTCTTGGTTTCTGTTGCTTGGATTCCTGCGTTTGCCTCTTGCCATCAGATTATCTCTAGTGTTACTTTGTTCTTCTATTTCTGACAGTGGCTAGACTGTCCTATAAGCCTGTGTGTCAGGGGTGCTGTAGACCTGTTTTCCTGTTTTCTTTCAGCCAGTTATGGGAACAGAGTGTTCTGCTTTCGGGCATGTAGTTTTTCCTATTTAACAGGTCTTCAGCTGTTCCTGTGGGCCTGTGTCCTGAGTTCACTAGGCAGGTCACTTGGAGTAGGAAGGTTTGTCTTACCTGTGGTCCCGAGGCTCAAGTTTGCTCATGGGGTGTTGCTTATGAGCTCTCCATGGCGGCAGCAACCAGGAAGATCTGCGCTGCCCTTTCCGGGAGCTTCCGTGCACCAGGGTTCCAGATGGCGTTTGGTGTTTTCCTCTGGAGTCAGAGATGTGGGCAGAGTGCAGAATTTCAGAGCAAAGCCATCCTTAAAATATTAATAGCAAAGAAGCCCTCAATATTTTAATATTAAAAAACTATCAATAATTTCAGTTGATAAAAAATTACAAGGCAATGAATGTATCAACAGAAAAATATTTCCCCAAATAAACAAGAACACCCAAACTCTAGCAAAAGAAGCTATTTTTCATGTACATAGCAGTATCAGTGAACAAGGTGACATAATTCACTGAATTTTGAAACAGGTAACCACTTTCAAGGGGAACCAATAATGTAACAAATTTAGTTAAGGTGCTACAATATGTTTCATGCATATCTACATAAATTATTTCCAGAAACCCATTATTACTGTTTTTACACATGACCATCTTTCAGCCCAAACAGCCATCATTGTGAGTTCAGTTGTGCCCAATATCCTAAATGCACTTCTTGACATTGCCTCATAGAAGGAGGGGCAGGAAGGATCACAGAACCCTCACAAGAATATCCAGCCACTCCATACTACTTGTTGAATGTAATTCTTCTTTTAATTGCATGTGACCTCAGGGAGAGCTTAGAGTATGTAGTCCAGGGAGTGTTGAGGGATGGTATCCACATATGCAACTATGAAAAAGCCATGGTACCTGCTGGGTAAAGATTTTCCTTTCATGGAAGATAACCCATGTGCCTGCCAAGTAACCGCTTACCTGCTTTTGTTATGTAATCCCAGTAAACGTATTGGTTCCTCAGAGTGACCTTGGTGAAATCATGTCTCAGTTCATTATTGGGACCTTAAGAGGAGGGGTAGACATCCTAGAATATATAAAGAAAGCCTCAAGCTCAATAAGAAAGCACAAAAACCAAAAGCCCCAAGAACAATCCAGTCCATGTTATATAAATGATTTGAAGAGATACTTATCAAAGCATATGTAATGTATATATAAACATGAGCTCATCTTTTTTATTAGATATATCTCTATTTACATTTCTTTTTTCTCCATCTTTATTAAATTGGATATTTCTTATTTACATGTCAAATGTTATTCCCTTTATCGGTTTTCAGGCCAACATCCCCCTAACCCCTCTGCATCCCCTTTGATATGGATATTCCCCTCCCCATCCTCCCCCCATTATCTCCCTCCCCCAAAAGTCCTGTTCACTGGGGGTTCAGTCTTCACAGGACCAAGGGCTTCCCCTTCCACTGGTGATCTTACTAGGCTATTCATTGCTACCTATGCAGTTGGAGCCCAGGGTCAGTCCATGTAGTCTTTGGGTAGTGGCTTACTCCCTGGAAGCTCTGGTTGCTTGGCATTGTTGTTCATAAGGGGTCTCGAGCTCCTTCAAGCTCTTCCAGACCTTTCTCTGATTCCTTCAACGGGGGTCCTGTTCTGAGTTCAGTGGTTTGCTGCTGGCATTCGCCTATGTATTTGCTGTATTCTGGCTGTGTCTCTCAGGAGAGATCTACATCCGGTTCCTGTCAGCCTGCACTTCTTTGCTTCATCCATCTTATCTAGTTTGATGGCTGTGTATGTATGGGCCACATGTGGGGCAGGTTCTGAATGGGTGTTCTTTCAGTCTCTGTTCTAAATTTTGCCTCCCTATCCCCTCCCAAGGGTATTCTTGTTCCCATTCTAAAGAAGGAGTGAAGCATTCACATTTTGATCATCCGTCTTGAGTTTCATGTGTTCTAGGCATCTAGGGTAATTCAAGCATTTGGGCTAATATCCACTTATCAATGAGTGCATACCATGTGTGTTTTTCTGTGATTGGGTTACCTCACTCAGGATATTTTCCAGTTCCATCCATTTGCTTATGAATTTCATAAAGGCATTGTTTTTGATAGCTGAGTAATATTCCATTGTGTAGATGTACCACATTTTCTGTATCCATTCCTCTATTGAAGGGCATCTGGGTTCTTTTCAGCTTCTGGCTATTATAAATAAGGCTGCTATGAACATAGTGGAGCATGTGTCTTTGTTATATGTTGGGGCATCTTTTGGGTATATGCCCAAGAGAGGTATACCTGGGTCCTCAGGTAGTTCAACGTCCAATTTTCTGAGGAACCTCCAGACTGATTTCCAGAATGGTTGTACCAGTCTGCAATTCCACCAACAATGGAGGAGTGTTCCTTTCTCCACATCCTCACCAGGATCTGCTTCACCGGAGTTTTTGACCTTAACCATTCTGACTGGTGTGAGGTGGACTCTCAGGGTTGTTTTGATTTGCATTTCCCTTATGACTAAAGATGTTGAACATTGGGGCTGGAGAGATGGCTCAGTGGTTAAGAGCACTGGCTGCTCTTTCAAATGTCCTGAGTTCAATTCCCAGCAACCACATGATGGCTCACAACCATCTGTAATGAGATCTTATGCCCTCTTCCGGTATGGATGAAGACAGCTACAGTGTACTTATAAATAAATAAATCTTTAAAAAAAAAGATGTTGAACATTTCTTTAGGTGTTTCTCAGCCATTTGGCATTCCTCAGCTGTGAATTCTTTGTTTAGCTCTGAACCCCAGTTTTTAATAGGGTTATTTGTCTCCCTGCAGTCTAACTTCATGAGTTCTTTGTATGTTTTGAATATGAGTCCTCTATCAGTTGTAGGATTGGTAAAGATCTTTTCCCAATCTGTTGGTTGCCGTTTTGTTCTAACCACCGTGTCCTTAGCCTTACAGAAGCTTTGCAATTTTATGAGATCCCATTTGTTGATTCATCTTAGAGCATAAGCCATTGGTGTTTTGTTCAGGAAATTTTCTCCAGTGCCCATGTGTTCGAGATGCTTCCCCACTTTTTCTTCTATTAGTTTGAATGTATCTGGTTTGATGTGGAGGTCCTTGATCCACTTGGACTTAAGCTTTGTACAGGGTGATAAGCAGGGATCAATCTGCATTCTTCTACATGCCGACCTTCAGTTGAACCAGCTCTATTTGCTGAAAATGCTATCTTTTTTCCATTGGATGCCTTTGACTTCTTTGTCAAAAATCAAATGACCATAGGTGTGTGGGTTCATTTCTGGACCTTCAAATCTATTCCACTGACCTACCTGTCTGTCTCTGTACCAATACAATACAGTTTTTTATCACTATTGCTCCGTAATACTGCTTGAGTTCAGGGATAGTGATTCCCCCGGAAGTCCTTTTATTGTTAAGGATAGTTTTAGATATCCTGTTTTTTTTTATTCCAGGTGAATTTGCAAATTGTTCTAACTCTATGAAGAATTGGGTTGGAATTTTGATGGGGATTGCATTGAATCTGTAGATTGCTTTTGGTAAAATGGCCATTTTTACTATATTAATCCTGCCAATCCATGAGCATGGGAGATCTTTCCGTCTTCTGAGATCTTCAATTTCTTTCTTCAGAGGCTTGAAATTCTTATCATACAGGTCTTTCACTTGCTTGGTTAAAGTCACACCAAGGTATTTTATATTATTTGGGAGTATTATGAAAGGTGTCATTTTTCTAATTCTTTTTTCTGCTTGTTTCTCATTTGTGTAGAGGAAGGCTACTGATTTAATTTTATACCCAGGCACTTTGCTGAAAGTGTTTATCAGGTTTAGTAGTTCTCTGGTGGAACTTTTGGGATCACTTTTTTTTTTTTTATTAACTTGAGTATTTCTTATATACATTTCGAGTGTTATTCCCTTTCCCGGTTTCTGGGCAAACATCCCCCTAATCCCTCCCCCTCCCCTTCTTTATGGGTATTCCCCTCCCCATCCTCCCCCCATTGCCGCCCTCCCCCCAACAATCTAGTTCACTGGGGGTTCAATCTTAGCAGGATTGGGATCACGTAAATATACTATCATATCATCTGCAATTAGTGATATTTTGACTTCTTCCTTTCCAATCTGTATCTTTGATCTCCTTTGGTTGTCGGATAGCTCTGGCTAGGACTTTGAGAACTATATTGAATAAGTAGGGAGAGAGTGGGCAGCCTTGTCTAGTCCCTGATTTTAGTGGGGCTGCTTCAAGTTTCTCTCCATTAAGTTTAATATTAGCTATTTTTTTTTGCTGTATATGGCTTTTACTATGTTTAGGTATGAGCCTTGAATTCCTGTTCTTTCCAGGACTTTTATTATGAAGGGGTGTTGAAACTTGTCACATGCTTTCTCAGCATCTAATGAAATGATCAAGTGGTTTTTATCGTTCAGTTTATATAGTGAATTACGTTGATGGTTTTCCATATATTAAACCATCCCTGCATGCCTGGGATGAAGCCTACTTGATCATGATGGATGATTGTTTTGATGTGCTCTTGGATTTGGCTTGCAAGAATTTTATTGAGTATTTTTGCGTTGATATTCATAAGAGAAATTGGTCTGAAGTTCTTTTTCTTTGTTGGGTCTTTGTGTGGTTTAGGTATAAGAGTAATTGTGACTTCATAGAAGGAATTCAGTAGCACTCCATCTGTTTCAATTTCGTGGAATAGTTTGGATAGTATTGGTATGAGGTCTTCTATGAAGGTCTGGTAGAATTCTGTACTTAATCCATCTGGACCTGAGCTCTTTTTGATTAGGAGACTTTTAATGACTGTTTCTATTTTTTTTTTAGGAGTTATGGGATTGTTTAAATTTATCTGTTCCTGATTTAACTTCAATACCTGGTATCAGTCTAGGAAATTGTCCATTTCCTCCAGATTTTCAAGTTTTGTTGAATATAGCCTTTTGCAGTAGGATCAGATGATTTTTTGAATTTCCTCTGATTCTGTTAATGTCTCCCGTTTCATTTCTGACTTTTTTTTAATTTGGACATACTCTCTGTGTCCTCTGGTTTGTCTGGTTAAGAGTTTATCTTGTTGATTTTCTCAAAGAACCAGCTTTTGGTTCTCTTGATTCTTTGTATTGTTCTTTTTGTTTCTACTCAGTTGATTTCAGCTCTGAGTTTGATTATTTCCTGCCTTCTACTCCTCCTGAGTGTATTTGCTTCTTTTTGTTCCTAGAGCTTTTAGGTGGGCTGTCAAACTGCTGATATATGCTCTCTCCTGTTTCTTTCTGCAGGCACTTAGAGCTTTTGAGTTTTCCTCTTAGCACAGCTTTCATTGTGTCCCATAACTTTGGGTATGTTGTACCTTCATTTTCACTACATTCTAAGAAGTCTTTAATTTCTTTCTTTATTTCTTCCTTACCAGGTTATCATTGAGTAGAGCACTGTTCAACTTCCATGTATATGTGGGCGTTCTTTCCTTATTGTTATTGAAGACCAGCTTTAGCTCGTGGTGGTCTGACAGGACGCATGGGATTATTTCTATCTTTCTGTATCTGTTCAGGCCCATTTTATGACTGATTATATGGTCAATTTTGGAGAAAGTATCATGAGATGCTGAGAAGAAGGTATATCCTTTTGTTTTAGGATAGTATGTTCTATAAATATCTGTTAAATCCATTTGGTTCATGACTTCTCTTAGTCTGTCTATGTTTCTGTTTAATTTTTGTTTCCATGATCTGTCCATTGATGAGAGTAGGGTGTTGAAATCTACTATTATTGTGTGAGGTGCAATGTGTGCTTTGAGCTTTAGTAAGGTTTCTTTTACGTATGTAGGTGCCCTTGTATTTGGAGCACAGATATTTAGGTTTGATTGTTCATCTTGGTGTATTTTTCCTTTGATGAATATGAAGTGTCTTTCCTTATCTTTTTTGATGACTTGTAGTTGAAAATTGATTTTATTTGATATTAGAATGGCTACTCCAGCTTGCTTCTTCAGACCGTATGCTGGAAAAGTTATTTTCCAGCCTTTTACTCTGAGGTAGTGTCTGTCTTTGTCTCTGATCTGTGTTTCATGTAGGCAGCAAAATGTTGGGTCCTCATTGTATATCCAGTTTGTTAATCTGTGTCTTTTTATTGGGGAATTGAGTCCATTGATGTTGAGAGATATTAAGGAATAGTGATTGTTGCTTCCTGTTATATTCATGTTTGGATGTGAGAATATGTTTATGTGCCTCTCTTCTCTTTGTTTTGTTGCAAAACGATTAGTTTCTTGCTTTTTCTAGGGTGTAGCTTGCCTCCCTGTCTTGGACTTTGCCATTTATTATCCTTTGTAGTGCTGGATTTGTAGAAAGATATTGTGTAAATTTGGTTTTGTCATGGAATATCTTGGTTTCTCCATCTATGTTAATTGAGAATTTTGCTGGATACAATAACCTGGGCTGGCATTTGTGTTCTCTTAGGGTCTGTAGGACATCTGTCCAGGATCTTCTGTCTTTCATAGTCTCTGGTTAGAAGTCTGGTGTAATGATAGGTCTGCCTTTATATGTTACTTGACCTTTTTCCCTTACTGCTTTTAATATTTTCTTTGTTTTGTGCATTTGGTGTTTTGATTATTATATGATGGGAGGATTTTCTTTTCTGGTCCAATCTATTTGGAGTTCTGTAGGCTTCTTGCATGTTTATGGGTATCTCTTTCTTTAGGTTAGGGAAGTTTTCTTCTATGATTTTGTTGAAGATATTTTCTGGTCGTTTGAGCTGGGTGTCCTCACTCTCTTCTATACCTATTATCCTTAGGTTTGATCTTCTCATTCAGTCCTGGATTTCCTGTATGTTTTGGGTCAGTAGCTTTTTCCGTTTTACATTATCTTTGACCGTTGTGTTGATGATTTCTATGGAATCTTCTGCTCCTGAGATTCTGTCTTCTATCTCTTGTATTCTGTTGGTAATGTTTGTATCTAGGGCTCCTTGTCTCTTCCTTTGGTTTTGTATATCCAGGGTTGTCTCCCCTTGTGCTTTCTTTATTGCTTCTATTTCCATTTTTAATTACTTCACCTGTTTGTGTTTTCCTGTAATTCTTTCAGGGATTTTTGTAATTCCTCTCTATAGGCTTCAACTTGTTTATTTATGTTTTCCTGTGTTTCTCTAAGGGAGTTATGTCTTTCTTGAAGTCCTCCAGCATCATGATCAAATGTGATTTTAAATCTAGATCTTGCTTTTCTGGTGTGTTTGGATATTCAGTGTTTGCTTTGGTGGGAGAATTGGGCTCCTTTGATGCCATGTAGTCTTGGTTTCTGTTGCTTGCATTCATGCGCTTGCCTCTCGCCATCAGGTTTTCTCTGGTGTTACCTTGTTCTGCTATTTCTGACAGTGGTTAGACCCTCCTGTAGGCCTGTGTGTCAGGAGTGCTGTAGACCTGTTTTCCTGTTTTCTTTCAGCCAGTTATGGGAACAGAGTGTTCTGCTTTTGGGTGTGTAGTCTTTCCTGTCTACTGGTCTTCTGCTGTTCCTGTGAGCGTGTGTCCTGAGTCCACCAGGCAGGTCCTTGGAGCAGAAAAGTTGGTCTTACCTGTGGTCTCGGGCCTGAAGTCGCTCCTCGTAGCTGGCTTTCAGCTCTCTGTGAGGGCAGCAACCAGAAGGGCCTGTCCCACCTTCTCTCAGGACCCTGTGCACAGGGGACCCAGATGGTGCTAGGCGTTTTCCTCTAGAGTCAGAAATGTGGGTAGAGAGTAGTCTCCTCTGGTTTCCCAGGCATGTCTGGCCCTGTGAAGGTCTAGCTCTCCCTACATGAGCTCATCTTCATTTATCATAGCTCACTTTTGAGAAGCCTATGTCCAGTGGACCAATGGCCAGTAAGTCCCAAAAGACATGCCTAGAGCCTATGCTTTTATTTTTGAATAATTCATTCATCAAACTAAAACTCTATAGTATTGATTGTACATCAAAATGAGTTTGAATTTGAGGATTAATAATAACAGTCAAAGAATATTAATATTAGTTTATTCATAAGTCAATAATTCAATCTATTCTACATAAAGATGCTTTCCTTACTGAGTGCTATGTCAAGGCAACAATGCATATAAATAGTATAACTACTATACGTTTTTACTAATAATTTACTGATTCCACTTAAGAATGGAAATTAGTTTACTATTTCTAATACATTATTATGTCTGCTGGTAGTTTTAAGACTAAAGTGTCTCAATTCACATGGGATGTCTATTATTTATATTAAGATAATTTGCCTTGGGCAATATATCCTTATTAATCAAAGATGGCAAGAGATTAGCAATTATGTAAATATTCTTAATGTTTTTACCATCTTATCTGTTGAGACGTATGAGAGAGAATATAAAAATAATCTAGGAGTGAGGATGAGCCTATTCCTTACAAAAGGATCAGGCCATTGTCTGGATTATAACAGTAGAACCTGAGTTAACATTTCTTGAATGGACTTCTCAGTAGGACAGTGGAGGGTTACCTGCCTGTAAATAGATACTCCATATTCTGTACCCTTGTAGGAGAAATCATCAGTAAAGGTGATCACTAATTAGAATTGAGAGTTCATAGAGATCTATGTCAATAGAAATGGATTAATTGGGACTCTGAGAATTATTGTTGATTCATTGTACATTTCCAATGAAATACCAAAATCTCTGAAAATTAAATATTGTAAAATGTCAAGTAACAAATGTAACGCTTTTGTTCTTTTGAGACAATTGTCCCTTCTACTCCTTATTTTTTTAAAGATTATGTTTATGTGTGTATGTTTCTGCATACACTGGCACTATTTGTATTGGGCACCCAAGGAGCCTGGAAAAGTGCCAAAGCTGGAATGACAGGAAGTTAGAAGCTGCCCCAACATTAGTGCTGAGAATTGAACTCAGGTCCCCTGGACAGCAATGAGTGCTGTTATCCACTGAATCGTCTCTCCCATCCAAAGTTTTATTTCACTTTATTTATTAATATGGGTGTATGGTATGTGTTTGTGTACATGCCATGGTTAGAGACAACTTTAGGGAGGTTATTCTCTCCTACCTTGATGTGGATTCCAGTGTATAACCCAAGTTGCTAGCCTCATGAGACAGTGTTTTTTAAACACTGAACAATTTCACTGGTATTGAATAAAATTTTCATTAAGTGTTCATGCTTCTTATATAACTTAACAGACTGTACTAGTCATATAAACCTTCTCTTCCATCACCAGTGCTATACACACTCAAGATAGCACTTCTATCAGGAAAAACAAAGTTGTACAAACACCCGATAGATGTAGTTTTCAGAATTTCTGTTGGAAATATCCAACTGGTTCCTCTTCCAGCAGACTCTTAGGCAGTTACTTCTCCCTTGCTTTGGTGTCTGTCATTGTTTCAATTCTGTTATCAATGTCTAGGCTCACCGTGGTTGGTTAAAATATTAGAAGCTACATTCAAAAGTACAATGTATAAAGCAAGAGAAAATAGGCTTTAACTACTTCTAATTGTTTCTAATTGTTTCCTCTGTAGAAAAAAAATGTGTATGTGCTCTGACACCGTTCCACATTTCTGCTACTTATCAAACATATATTTTCATTCTTCTCTGATTTTTGGGACGTTGGTATACTATGACTAAGTAAGAAGATAGTTATATTCTTCTGTTCTTTGAAATAAACATACAGAAGACTTGTAGTCATTCTAGCAATAAAAATATTTAATAATATCTAAGATTTTTCTCGATGTTAAGTAGTG